>NC_068997.1:2112871-2116253 GCF_001194135.2 Octopus bimaculoides
TGTGTGTGTGTGTGTGTTTTATCGACTCTTTATATATAACAGCGCAAAAAGTTTTGTTTCCACAAAGAATGGCGAAACCTGATTATTTACCTGAGAAATTTATTTACCTTTTTTTAGGCCATTTTCCGTTTTCGGAAATGTCCCAGGAAAGCAATTCTTTGTCGTTTATTGTAGAAAGGCTTGTATCATAATGGATGGAGGTAAGAATCCCTTGTAATGTCCCTACGAGAACTCTATTATTATTCAACCATACGGCTTCCAATACGTTTTCTTTCTTCCAACAATTTTCTATCAATGGTCCGTTTTGTACTTTAAGGACAAAAAACATATTAACTAGATTAACATTTTACTTTGATTGCAGTTCTAGAGGTCGGTTTCGCTATTGTTAACATCCTGTGGTCATCATTATCAGCATCATCATCATCAGTCATCGTCGTAATAGTCATCATCCTTATTATCTCCATTTTATTACTATTATTGTTATAGAAAACGATAGAATCGTCAGAAGATCGGATAAAATGCTTTGCTGTATTTGTTCCGGCACTCTCAGTTCAGATGCACATTCTCCGTTCAAATCCATCCTTTTTTGAAATCAACTATTTTCACCGTTCATTGGTCTACGAAATAAAGTACCAGTAAAGTACAGGGGTCAATTTAATTAACTGAATACTTTCTTCATATTTGTGGCCTTCGTCCTCATGTTATATATCATCATTATTCTTTTTAACTTGATAACCATCTGTCCCATAATTTCGATAGGTTTTTCTGTTTACACGTTCTTACAAAAGCCTGTCATTTGTGTATATATATATATATATATATATATATATCAGTCAGAGCCTTCTATTTGTAAAAAAGGCAATATCCCACAATGCATTTTCAATATCAGTCTTGAGATATTGTCTTGTTTGTCTAATGAAGAAACCCGCTCTATACATATTAAAAGCTACAATATCCTAGCTTTAAGTAGAATCATCTAAAGAATCTCTCATATTGACAGAAAAAAGAAGTGGGAAAAAGAGGCTTGTGATTCGTGCCGTGTGACATCACACAAAGAATAGCTGGTAAACGACGGCAGTAAAAATAACTAAATCGCTACGTGCTCCAAAATGGAATAACATTCTGCGGGTCGACGGTGGAATTCTCAAATGGTGCTCATTCCGTGATGACGTTTCACAGAACCCAGATGTGCAAGACTAATATATCTCAGCAAAGACCTGGAAAAGAGTGTCTCTGCATATCACAAAAATTATGCATAGGCATGTTTCCCGTACGCTTGAGACGAGTGACAACATTGGTTTCACATTTTGGTATAAAAGCAGTTATCTTGTGGGAGCGGGATAAATCGATTGCATCGATTCAAGTGATCGACTGATACTTATTTTATTGACTCTGAAAGGATGAAAAGCAAAGTGGACCTCAGCGGAATTTGAACTCAGAACATGAAGACGGATGAAATGAGACGGATGATAATATTGATTTCAAATTTTGGCACAAGACCAGCAATTTCGGAGGAAGCAGTAAGTCGATTACATCGACTCCAGTACTAAACTGGTACTTATTTTATAGACTCCGAAAAGGTGAAAGGCAAAGTCAACCCTGGTGGGATATGAAGTCACAACGTGACGACGGACGAATGAGACGGGTAATAATATCAAGATGATGTGTAGCCTTACTTGGACTCATGACAGTTACATCACTACTCGAAGGCTATGCTTTTGCAGTTCAAAGTGAGGAGATAGCTACGAAATATTTAATGAACAAACGAGACAGCTAAGCTCTTAAACCGTCAAGATACAATCAAAATGGCAATTATAACATTCTTCTGTGGAAGATATTACAATTGTGATCAGCGGCTGTCTAAAACCGTTATCAAAGTTCCAACTCTCTTCGTGTTAGGAGGTTGTTACAGATGATAATATACAATGCTATCTGTAGGAAAATTGTCCTGGAATAAATATAAACAACATTCTTTTTGTTGAATTCAAATATATCGTCACAATGGATATTAGTGAAATATTCCCATCACAAGCTCGTTCAAATGCAAACGCAACAATGATTTATAGTTTTGTTGGGCAGAAAAGAAAATTGTATCGTCATAGAGATTTGTTGGTCTGCAGATATGAACTTTCAAAACGAGTGAGTAGAGTATTCATTGACTGCTGCTTAGAAACCTGCAGTTCTTCGACCCTAATTATACTGGGTGGGCCAAGAGTCACGTACCAAAACATTTAATATTTTATTTATATTATGTTATTATTATTATTTTCTCTTTATCACAGACTTTGTTGGAGCCCCTGAAGTCTTGCACATGTAGCAGGCTTACTACCTGCAGCCTACGGTACCATGCTATTCGTTCTTTTCAGTTATCCTATACTTTCCTGATTATTCTGGCCGTCTGGCCGTACCAAGGAGGCAAACCTTTAGTAACAGTTCTACGGGGCACTCTATTCCAATTTCCTTTATATTCCTCTTGCCATCTTGCTTCCATCTCTTTGACGGAGCTGCAGTTCTGGGTGAAGGATGGACCAAAACTGGGCGCCTGACACTTAGAATGTCGTCAGGCGCTCGGTGTCCTCTACCAGTCGGGCAATAGGATCAGTGGACATTCCACTTTAGCTATTTATAGAGGATTAGTGGCGAAGAAGTGCGACGACGTCCTATGGGAGACTCTGGGTGTTGACGAAGACGAATTGATTAATCAGTTCCGAGGACTTTCTTGTCTGGGACTACTATGAATAATTTCCAGATGTCTTTGACTTGGCAGTGCTACCGGAGGGCGCTACCAGGGGGCGCTACCGGTTCGAGATAAACTCTACAGGCGTGGATGTACTGTCAGACAGGCTTATCTGAGGTGCGACGAAAGCGTTCTGCACGCATTCGTTCTGTGTCCGGCAATTGATGAGTTGTGGAGTTATGTCGAACAGCTGCTGTCGCGAATGGGATCGATCCGTCTGTCGTCCGTGTCCACAATGATGATTGCTCCGCCGCCTTCCTTTAATCGGGCAAACAAGACAGTTTTCTTTTACCTGTTTGCTGCGGCGAAAGAGATTGTCTGGTGGACGAAGCCGAAAGGAATGAGGACAGAAACATTCCTCTTTGGTAAAGCCCTCATCGATGAAAAGGAAAGTGAGTGTAGAGGGCGGCCATTATACGCAAAGCCTCACACTTTATATCGCCCCCCTCTCCTTTGCCTTGGTGGCAAATAAAAGAAATCATCATCATCATCATCATCTTCATCATCATCATAGTATGATGGAAAGTGTCAGATGCCCACAGCCAGCAGACTAAGGTGACACTTGTTTATTGGTCATGCTTCAAGAACCCTGCCAAGAATTCTTGCAGTTCCAAGCAATGCTGATTTTTGTAGGTGTTCGACCTT
>NC_068997.1:2116263-2127149 GCF_001194135.2 Octopus bimaculoides
CAAGAATTCTTGCAGTTCCAAGCAATGCTGATTTTTGTAGGTGTTCGACCTTCACACTTGCACCGATCTCTTTCCGTCATGTTGGTAGCTGAGTGCCGATACTTCCAACTGCACCAATTACTATTGGTATCACGTTTATCCTCTTCATTGACCACAATCTTCGTATTTCCTACTTCAAATCGTCAGAGTTGTTCATTTTTTTTTTCTTTCACATCGATCCTGTTGTCACCGGGGCACGCTATGTCGATTATCATGCATGTGCTTTCTTCTTTTATTCACCACAACAATGTCCGGTTTCCGATGTCTAGTCAAGTGTTCCCACTGGATCATTACATCCAACAGGATTTTGCAGTTCTCATTCTCGGTGACGCCTTCTGGAGCTTTCTCATACTACGTCTTTGCTCTTTGTAGGCCGTGACTTTCCCAGAGTTCCCAATGGATGATTCTTGCCACATTGTCATGGCGTCATTTGTTATCGCGTTGTGCCAATTTCGGGCATTCGATAACGATGTGTCATACCGCTTCACCCCTTTCACCATACATTCGGCATTTGTCACTGTCGGTAGTGTTGGCTCTTATTATTATTATTATTATTATTATTATTATTATTATTATTATTATTATTATTATTATTATTATTATTATTATTATTATTATCATCATCATCATCATCATCATCATTATTATTATTGTTGTTCATTTTAAAGGCCGTGAGCCGGCTGAATCGTTAGCATGCTGGGCAAAATGCTTAGCGGCATTTCGTCCGTTTTTACATTCTGAGTTCAAATTTTGCTGAGGTTGACTTTACTTTCCATCCTTCCGGGTTCGATAAAGTAAGTACTAGTGGAAGACTAGGGTCGATATATTCGACTTACATTCTCGAGAGAAGTTGGTGGCCTTGTGCTAAAATTTGAAACCATTATTATCATTCATTTTGTTCATCATGTACAGGTACGTGTGTATTCATCCTTATATTTATTTTATTCAGTTGTAGAAAAATTGACAATTCCTGAACGTATTAAATATATTTTGTGCGTGAATTTTAGCCTGCTCTGTATTTCGACACTTACATCAATAACTATTACTGTACTTGATTATATTTGTAAATGTTTAAATAGCTAGGATTTTCAGGCTAAAGAAGAGAACGACGAACACATATTTTGCAAACATAATCTGTTGATGGAATGGTAAAAATACGCAAGACTTTCCTAACACTTATCGTTATTGTATTGTTATCCAAATTCCAAAATAAGATAGATAGATAGATAGATAGATAGATAGATAGATAGATAGATAGATAGATAGATAGATAGATATTCAAACAGAGTCATATAAAAAAAAGACGAAACAATGTATTTCTCAGCAATAAATGCAATGGACACCTTTATTCGCCCGTGACTTCAACCAAAATATATGCTGAACGTCTAAATCCAGACTGTGTATTTCGATACACAATCGATTACTTCTCTCAAACCTTAGATAAACCTTAGCATGGCGGCGGAGGAGGGAAGTTGATTATCGATATAATAAGATCCTTCAGTTTTTCCCCTTTTACAAATTTGCTTAAGTGCTGCAAGTAATGAATATTCATGAAAGTATTTTTGTTCCAGTTTTATGATTTAAATTTAAATAGGGTGCAGGCATGGTTCTGTGGTGAAAAGACTGCTTCCCAAACGCATGGATTTGGGCTCTGTTCTACTGCATGGCACCTTTGATGAGTATCTTCCATTATAGTTCTGGACTGACCAAAGCCTTGTGAATGGATTTGTTTGACGAAAACTGAACGAAGACTGCCGTGTATAAATACATACATGCATACATACATACATACATACATACATACATGGATGTGTGTGTGTGTTTGTGTTTGTTCCCCACCACCGCTTCACAACCAGGATTTGTTTGTTTATGTCCGTAATTTAGCAGTTCAACAATAAGAAAACGGACTTTAAAGTAGGTACTGGGGCCGATTTCTTTTGAACTAAACCCGTCAATTGTTGGCTGTAGTCCAATGACTGAATCAAATTAAAAGCAAAATGTATGTAACGTTTACCGAAGTTCCATGGCTGCGATATCTCTTCCATAAATTGTTGTGAAGGCACGTGACTTAGTGGTTTGAGATATTCGGCTCCCAATCGTAAGGTCGTGAGTTCGACTCCAGGCGGCACGTTGTATCCTTGAGCAAGACACCATATCACCTTGCTCCGGTCCACAAAGTTAGCAAAAATGAATAGTACCTGTAATTCAAAGAGCCAGCCTTGTCACATCCTGTGTCACACTGAATCCCCTTGAGAATTACCTTAAGGGCACACGTGTCTGTGGAGTGCTCATCCACCTGCTCGTTAATTTCACGAGCAGGCTGTTCCGTTGATCGGATCAAAAGGAATGCTCGCCGTCGTAGCTGACGGAGTTTCAGTTATTCTATAGTTTGAACTTAGTTTTTCATAGTTGCGGTCTACCATGAAGCCTTTAGTCATAATTAGTGCAATAGCATTTAGAAAAAAAGAATTGAAAGCTAATTGAATATATCGCATCTTCCTACTATGTGCCATTCTAATTAGCAAATAAAACGTCACTCTAAACACTAAATATATGGAATATATTCCTTGTAGTCGATAAGAAGTGAATAGATTTGCGTTGATTTCACACCAGCGTATTAAACAATTAATCTTCATTTAATCGCCAGCAGTAAATTGCTGATCTTCCTCTAACAAAGCAATCTTTAACTCTTCTTCCTTCGCTCTCTACTTTATAACAACACTTTATCATCACCATCTTAAAGCAAATTAATAATTGTGAAAAATAATGAAAATAAAAGAGAACAAAAAAAATCTAAAATATTATTCAATTTAACTCCAAATGGGATATTAATGAAATCTACGAAAATTGCCACTAAATTATTTCAGCTAGTCTTCGTTTACATTAGTTTCTGTGCATTTTGGTTCTGTAGAATTATCAAAGTTTTGATTCTACACAGAGTCACAAGAATGTGTTTTACCTATTTAGGGCGACGAGTTGGCAGAAGCGTTACCGCGCCGGAAAAAAATGCTTAGGGGCATTCCTTCCTGCTTCACGTTATGAGTTCAAATGCCACCGGGTTCGACTTTGTCATTCATCCTTCAGAACCGATAAAATAAGTACCAATTGAAGACTAGGGTCGAGGTAATCGACTTTCACCCCCTCTTCCCCAAAATAGTTGGCATTATGCCAAAATATTAAAGCAATATTCCGTGATATTCGACTAGTTTCTTGTCAATTTCCGTTATTAGACATCGGTTATACTGGATCAAATAGGTTTTAGTCAACATCAATTCCATTATGTGTATCTGTCTGGCTTATTTGATTTTAATCGATATGTATAGATTGTTATTTATTGAATGGCTTAAGATCTACCGTTTATAGTGCAAAGGAACGTGGTTTACTGCTCTGATCTTCGCTGATAAATACAGATGTTTACTCATAAACACATATACAAACACACACATACACAAACATGTATGCATATATATGTATATATATATATATGTGTGTGTGTGTGTGTGTGTGTGTGTGTGTGTGTGTGTGTGTATACATATATATATATTGTTATGTTTGGGGACGCTCATATTTTTTCCAATTAACCACACGTTCTGTATACTAATTCTTCACTTCAGCTTTATTATTATCATTATTATTATTTTAGTGTCCTTGTTTGAAATCTTTCGCTACAGAATCTTTGACCTCTTCAGTGAGTCTCCGTTCCACGTGTCTCCTGTCCTGTTCTCAGAATGGACTAAACAGAACAGGAGAATACATATATAGAGTGCATAAGTTATTTGAGGACAGAATAACAGATAACTTTATTTATCAAAAAATGCTATGAGGGCAAAAATAAACCTTCTTTTCTATAATGTCATTCAATCAAGCCACCTCCTTTACCTTCAATAATTGCTTCTGTACGAGATTTCAACTAACTTCATCGACCTACCGTCTCTCACTTTCACTGACACAGGCATTTCGTGGTTGAATACTTGCAGCTCTGTTTTCATTGCGTTGCAGTACAATCCTACCTTCTCCGATTCCTGTTCTAATCTGCTCAGCACTTCCTGTGCCTGATCTGCCTTCTCTGTTAGTAATGCCAGGTCATCAGCATAGTCTATGTCAGTCACTGTTATTGCTTGATGTGGTCTGTTTATTTGCCTATGCAGTTTGCATCCCAGTTCTTTTTCCTTGCCCGCGTATGTTCTGCGCATTACGCAGCCCAGAACGATGGCGAAGAGACAAGGTGCTAGCGTGTCGCATTGTAATACTCCGGCTTTGACTTCAAAGTAATCCGTCTCTCCAGCAGGAGTGATCAATTTCGGTCTGGTGTTCTCATACAGCTTACTTATTGCTCACAGAATTCTTGGTGGAATATCATATGTTTTAAGTATCTTCTTCATTATTCCTCTATGTACTGAATCAAAAGCCTTTCTGAAGTCTACATAGATAATGATAGCCTTCCTGTTACGGCTCTTGACTCCTTCTATCACTCTTCTACGTGCGACAATGTGAGATGTTGTTGACCGTCCTCATCTGAATCCATTTTGATTTGGTTGCAATTGTTTGTCCATCTTAGGCTGTATTCAATTAAGTATCATTTTGTTGACCATTTTTGCCACAATGGATGACAGACTGATCCCGCTGTAATTCCCAGTATCACTTAGGTCTCCAGTTTTGGATAACGGCAGCAAGTCTATCTCAGACCATTGTCCTGGTTTCACATTGTCATTTAGTAGTTTGTTTGCAAATTCGAAGATAATATCGTCTAAATCACATCTTCTTTAGTACTTCTGGCGGGATGTTGTCAGGGCCAATTTGTTTTCCTTCTTTCGGGTTACTTGTAGCTCTTTCTATTTCTTGTTTTGTGAAGTCTCCATCCTCGATTTGCAATCCGTCAAGTATCTTTGCTAATTCTTCATTTTCTGTTTCACTGTCAACTTCTGGATCCTTCCCAATTAAGTTGTAGAAATGAATGTACCACTTTATGATTTTCTCGTCCTTTGATTTCTCTTTGATGATTCTCTGCTTTGCAGCTTTGCGATCAGTGATGGAGTTAATCAGCCTCCGGCTTTCCCCGTGCTTACTCTTTGCGTCTGTATTTTCGACCTGGGAGATCATTTCATCCAGTTCCTCTTCTTGAATCTCTTGGCACACTGGTTTTAGACCCTCTTTCTTTGTAAGGTTTGTTTAGTGTCGTTCTTGGCAGCTTTGTGATAGTTGCTGAATGCCTCTTGTACTTCACTGCATGCTTTTTTTTTTACCCTAGGATCATCAGCTAACTTTCTCCGTATCGTCTTCTTTATCGGCATCAGTTTTGCTGCCGCTTCTTCATTTGATTGCACAAACTTGCCATATTGCTCTGTAACAGTATCTCTGTTGTTGGATAGTTCAGCAAATCACTTACGCACTGTAACCGTATAAAGCTGTTGATGTTCTGTATTTCGCAATGCAGACCAATCGTAGCATTTTTTTTTCTTGCAGGAGATTGCTTGTACGTAAACTAAGACGTAGTCTGGCTGTCACTAAGTGATGGTTACCCACTAAGCTGATAAGCTGTTATATGCTTCTACATTGTATACAGAATTCTTCCATTTCATACTAATCTGTATGTAATCAATTTGGAAATTGCTACTATTCGTGTCGGAGAAAAATGTCCATTGTTTGCCTTTCTGTTTCTTGAACAGAATGCTAGAGATGCGAAGATTACATCCCGCCGCACGATCCAGGAGAAGCTGGCCATTCTTGTTAGTCTCCTTATGGAATGTGTAGCAGACTGCATCCTCGCCCAAATGAGAATTAAAATCACCGCATTCAAATTTCAAAATACCTTGGTACGTGGACACAGAGTACTGAAAAAGACACCGTAGCAAGGAAAACTCTTGCCTGGAGCGCATGCCATAAATTGAGAAAGGCATGGAGTTCAAAGTTAGCAAGGTAATTAAAAGTGAGGTTCTTTACGGCAATAGTGAAGGGGCTGAAACATGAACGCTCACTGAAGCATTGAAGAAGCAGTTCGACGGTTGTTAAACGAGGATGGTTAGAATAGCAATCAATGTCTTCTGGAAGAGTCACACAACAAACGCCGAGTTATACCAGGGACTATCAAAAGTAACATTGAAGATACAGCATAGAAAGATGAGGTTAGCTGGACACTGCATCGGACACCCCAATGCTATTGCTAACGAGCTAGTGCACTGGCAACCAACGGAAGGAAGAACGAAGAGAGAAAGGAGGAAGACAACCTATATCGACAACTTGCTGGAGGATAGTGGAATGGAAGGGGTACAGGAGCTGGGGACCATTATGGAAGATCGTAATGAATGGGGCAAATGTGTAGAAACAATCTTGGGGCGTCCTGTGGGACGACCTAGATAGATATACGAGATCTAAATAGTGTGCATGCTCGAATCAAGTGGTTCTGATTCTTTTTGGACAATAGTCTGATCTTCACGGCTTTCAAGGAATCTTTGGTGTTATGGGCGTGGTCATTGGCCTCTCTCTCAACAACGTACCACACTTAATAAGTTCAATGGATTAAGATCTGGGGAATTAGGAAGCCAAATGTTAGGGGTGTTGTGATCATGAACATTTTCAGCCATCCATCCCTGTGTTACTAGAACCGTGTGTGATGGTGCAGGATCTTGCTGAAACACACATGACCTTCCTTTGCGTGCACTGTGCACTGTATATCCAGGACTTAGCAACTGTTTCTAGGACCTCAATGTAGGCGACAGAAGTAACTCTAAGACCTTGTGGAAAAACGTAAGGAGACATCACATGTCCTCCATTGCTGACAGCCCCTAAAACCATGACAGTTGCAGGAAATCTTGTATTCATAACTCTTGGAACGTCAGAAGGGTCTGCACATAACCATCTGTCATTTCTTCCGTTAACTTTTTCATCTTGGTTAAGGTTTTTCTCGTCTGAGAAAAACCAAACCAAATCTTCTGCTGAATTTTTCAGTTTGTTTCAGCGTCTTTAGATCTGGTGTAGCGGTTTTCTTTTGCTTTTGCAGTCATAAATTCACCTTTCTTCATTTTATAAGACTTATATCTGATGTCTTCGTGGAAAACATTTCTGATTGTTCCTTCTGACATATGGAGATCTTTTACAATTAACCTCATGGATTTTCTGGGATTGTAATCAATGGTCTGTTGAACTTGATGGTTAACTTCATGTGTTATGATGATTTCAGAAGCGTTTAGAATGTTTTATGCTTTGATACTGGTGATGAGTTTCGATCTTCGGTCTCTAAACTCCTTACGCAACTTTTAAAAGATCTGACAACTTTTAAAAATCGAGATATTTCTAAATCGCTAGGTTCAACCTTTATAGCCACGATAACAGCATGCAGGTCATTCGAATTCTTACCAGCCTGGCGAGAAAGGCCTCGTTGGCGGCCTCGAAACATGAAGTAGCACCAAATCAGAATCAATCTGTTTTGAGTAACACATGAAACTCCCAATAAATATACTGAGCACTCTATCTTTCGTTTGTCCACACACTGATGTGTGTGTGTGTGTGTGTGTGTGTGTGTGTGCGTGTGTGTGTGTGTGTGTATGTGTTCGTGTGTGTGTATATATAGAGAGAACGAGGGAGAGAGAGAGAGAGAGATTTGTCCTCTGCGATGGATCAACGTCCCATCCAAGGAGGAATATATACGCCAGGGAAACCACGAACCGGTCCTATGTTCCTTAAGTAGTACTGTAGACTAACCATATACATCTGTCATATGTCTGACTTGAATTAAGATATGACAAGACGGTGCTGATGACAACTCTTTAAGTAGAAACATCCGTTCACAACTGTCCTCTTTTCTTTAGGACAAAAAAATCATTTTGTCGTTTCGTAAACATCAAATTTGGTGTACTTCAATACCAAATCGGGTACTGTTAAACAGTAAATGTGATGTGATTCTAAGAAAGAATAAATTGGGTGCTAAGCTTAATTAATGTAACGCATGTAATCCGAAACCTGAATTTTAATTCTAAATACGAAAATGACTTTTATTAAGCACTTTACAGAAAGCATGTTTTAACATTGAATGTAAACACAGTTAAGTAAGAAACATGATTTAATTTAATCATCACGCAGAGACCGGCGTGATTGTGGTAAGAAGCTTGCTTCCCAACCACATGCTTCTAAGTTCAGTCCTATTGCATGGCATCTAGGGCAAGTGTTTCCTATAGCCTCAGGTCGACTAAAACTTTGTGAGTGGATTTGGTAGACGGAAACTGTACGAAGCTCATCGTAAATACATATATATGTATATATATTGTGTCTTTGTAACTGTGATTGTCCTCCCACCACCGCTTGACAACCGGTATTGGTGTGTTTACGTCCCCGTAACATAGCGGTTCGGCAAAAAGAATCGAGAGAATAAGTACTTGGCTTAAAAAATAAGTCCAGGGGTCGATTTTTTCGACTAAAACCCTTCAAGGCAGTGCTTCAGTATGGCCGCAGTCAAATGACTGAAACAAGTAAAAGACAAAAGACAGCTCGCATACACACCAAATGTGTTGAAACTCTAATACCCACCTCCACACACACATACAATTCTGTTCTTAATTTCACATGTGAATTCAACTCCTCGCGGAACCCGTTGGAGCTGAATAGTGCCAGTGAGAGTTGGGTGTTGGTCATAAATACACCACGTCTCGACCAGCAACGAAGCAGGCCTGATCTGTAAGTTAAGACAGATACAATTACACCACAACACTTGCATAAAGCCATAAAACTAATGTCAAAAGATGGAGTAGCGAACAAAGAAGCATTAAGCCGCAAAGAAAGTCAAAATTTAATTTAAATTAGCATTTTTTTTTTCAATTATGAAATATTTTTTTGTTATTTTGTTCGTTCATTTTTTTTTTCATTTACATCGATGAAACACCTGAAGATATTTTATATTTTATGCCCTGCAGTAGCAAAACAACACATTTGGCAACCAGTTTTGGAATTTTGAAAAATGGGAAAAACAAAGACAATTTGAAATCTATTCGGGTTTTTTTCTTTTAGTTAACAGCGATGCCATGAGGGACAAACGTAACATATTTGCTTTTAAATTCTAAAATTGTATTGCAAATGTTAAAAAAAAGGGAAGCTGACATGTCATTGGTTAATTACTGTCAAGAATATAATCCAATTACTATAAAGTTGAAAATAATTAAAATTGCAAATATAAATTAATAAAATATAAGGGCTTTCGTGGTGAATAAAAAATACTTCCTTGTGATTAGTTCTACGATATTTAATGATTAGTTCTAGGATGAATAACAGTTGAAGAGCCGAGTGCTAGAGTATTCAGCTGCAAGCCAACTCTGAGTATATAGAAACAATTTTACGAGGGAGAAATTCGTTGAAATATCTGTTGGCAACTTTGTAAATAGGTTTTTGCTAAGTTTCAAGCGAAGCTCTTCTTCAGAAACAGGAGACAGAGAAAAACGTTGGAAAAGTCGCCAACAATCTACATCTAGTTACATTTTGAATGACCGTCCTCCGTCTTCTTTTTCTCTTGAACTTTCCTCTGTCTCCTGTTTCTGAAGAAGAGCCTTGCTCGAAACGTAAAACTAACTTCTTTTCTTCTCGAAGCATCTGTTAATACTTTGCATGTACCACGTCCTCACGTTGTTGTTTTTTCTTCTTGTTTTTTTCTCCGACTTTTTTTCGATTAATTATATATCCATGTATGTATGTATATATATAAAGTGTTTGAAGTGGTGTACAGATATTGTATATTGAGAAAAAGGAGGCAGTCAGAATTTTGGATATTTTTTTATTAGTGCTTTCGTTCGTTTATCGAACTTGTCAAGACGATTTTTTTTTTTGACAAGTTCGATAAACGAACGAAAGCGCTAATAAAGAATTATCCTGAATTCTGACTGTCTCCATTTTCTCAATATAAAATATCTGGACACCATTTAAAACACTCTATACAAGTTAATTAATAAAAAAAAAAACAACAACAAAACAAAGAAGAAGCACAAGAAGAAAACACAACAACGCGAGGACGTGGTACATGCAAAGTATTAACAGACGCTCAGGGAAGGAAAGAAAGGTGGTTTTACGTTTCGAGCAAGGCTCTTCTTCAGAAACAGGAGACAGAGGAAAGTTCAAGAGAAAAAGAAGACAGAGGGCGGTCATTCAAAATATAACTACATGTGGATTGTTGGCAATTTTTTCCTCCGTCTTCCTTTTATTTGTGTGTGTGTGTATGTGTGTATTTTGTGTGTGTGTTGTGTGTGTTGTGCGTGCTTTGTGTGTGTTTTGTGTGTGTTTTGTGTGTCTTGTGTGTGTGTGTATACACACCACCGACCCAAATAAACCCCAATGTATATATTAATGCTGCGTTAAGCTGCGTCTGTGTTTCGATGTTATACGATCAGTCCGACTATTTTGAAATCTGTTTGGAATCTCATCAAGAAATGAACACTCGTCTTTAACTCTAGACACAGACACTCCAATTATAGCCACAGGCATTAGTGGCTCCATTTAAGCGAAGAATCCGATTTGCATACATTAAATATTTGCTGTCAGTTACATCGTTAATGAAATTAGTGACGTGTTAAGTAACGTGTGTATCAATACTATGATGTACTCTAGAGTAAATCTTAGCTTTCAGACAACGCTGTATATGAAATTAAACCGAATTAAACTCACAAAACATATATGTAAATATATACAAACATATATACAGAGATACATAGGTACATTCATATATGCACGTAATTATATGTGTATGCCTGTATATGTGTAGGATTTTAGGTGTATGTACATAAAAGTATCTAACACTTTATATGTGTGTCTTGTGTATGTGTGTATGTATGTGTAAGTATATATATATATATATATATATATATATATATATA
>NC_068997.1:2128023-2133554 GCF_001194135.2 Octopus bimaculoides
ATATATATATATATATATATATATATACATAGATATATATGCATACATGTATACATACATATATATACATACATACATATACATATATATATATAATACATACATATATGTGTACATATATATACATATATACATATATACATACATGAATATACATATATATACATATGAGAGAGGGAGAGAGGGAGAGACAGACAGACAGACAGATAGATACGTTAGCAGGGAGACAAGCAGGTGTGTATGTATATAGGTAGGTAGGTGGTTAGATAGGTAGGTAGGTAGGTAGGTAGGTAGGTAGGTTGGTAGATAGGCAGGCAGGCAGGCAGGCAGGTAGGTTAGTATGTAGATAGGGATGGATGGATGGAGGATGGGAGTGAGATAGACACATGGCATTGTGAAGAAAGTAACTTATTAAAATTTAATGAAGAACTAATACTTATTCGTCAGTTTTCTGAAGAGAAGTTTAAAGAACGAAAATTCATAACTTTCTATGTATTTTGCAATCGTGTTGAGAAATGTATGCATGCGTGAGCCTGTATACGTACATACATACAAAAATACTCTGTTGATGTTGTTGAAATTCTAGTGAAAGAGCCTAGGATCAAGGTTAGGAACCGACTCTTTTTCTATTGACAAGAAATCTTGAAATAAAACTGTATGATGACGTACACATAACGATTGTCTCATCTTGTCAAATGATAGCCGTTTTACATTCAGCCTGACTGAGCACAGATATCCATTGCTGTCGCACTTTATAACATGCAAAACAGATCAAGAAATGAAATGATAGGGAGACATTTGCACATCACTGGTTTAAGTGACAAAAGCTTATACAACACTTTTGCCACTCTCTTGCTCGCCATAGTATGTTCCAGTAACAAAAATTGCAAGATGACTGATACGACAGTAATGCCTCGACATACGAGTTAATTTGATCTCGGACTCTGCTCGTAAAGCGAAAACTTGTAAAGCTGAGCAATAATTTCCCATAGTAGCACTATCATAAACCGTAATTCATTCCTAGAAAAGTATTTTACCAATAAAATTCATAGTACTCGTAAATAAATGGCAATAAAACAACAGTACAATGTAAGGAGTACTTTATGTAAAGTAAAAAGGATGTTAAGATCATTTATAATAAAAAATAATTTTATAATCGTTTTCTAAATTACTTTGACTCGCAGCAGACTCACGCATACCATTACTTGTAGACCCGATCCCCGATTCGAAATCATTCGTAGACCAACTTGTCGATTTATATTTGGAAAACAAGTCTAGAGTTGTTTGTCTAGAAGAAGCTTCATTTCGGCGAGCTGGCAGAAACGTTAGCACGCTGCGCGAAATGCTTAGCGGTATTTTGTCTGCTGTTACGTTCTGTGTTCAAATTCCGCCGAGGTCGACTTTACCTTTCATACTTTCGGAGGTCGATAAATTAAGTACCAGTTACGCACCGGGGGGTCGATGTAATCGACTTAATCCCTTTGTCTGTCCTTCTTTGTCCCCTCTATGTTTAGCCCCTTGTGGGCAATAACGAAATCAGAAGCTTCATCTCCCTCTCTATAAATTTCTCGGTAACACAAGTATTTGTTATGGTAGTAGAAACTTTTGCACTTCGTTCAAAATATATCTTGTGCTTGAAAACTAAAACTCGTAAAACGGGTCCCTGTAAAGTGAGGTATTACTGTATTTTGACTGCATGTTTTATGTCTGAATATCTTTCTTCGAGAAGAGCTGCCTTACCCAGGGTTTGTCAAAAATAACGTCAGTTTCCTTTACTGCTGGGACACTGACAGGTACTACGACGGTTCTGGGAGTAATGGTATAATGGTAATTAAGGGGTGATTCCACGCTCTCCAGAACTCCAGAACTTCAGATCTCCAGAACACGAGCCTCACCGCGGGAGCGATTTGAATGCGATAACCTGGACGTGCGCGCGCATACATACACATACATACGTACATACATACATACATACATACATACATACATACATACATACATAGGGTGAGAGGGTGAGACAGAGTGGCGTGTATTGCAGAAGAGGTCGCGTGGAAGGCTACCACTACGTTAAAAACGCGTGTATGAGGAAAAGATAGATAGATAGATAGAAAGGGAGAGAGAGGGGGGGAGAGAGAGAGAAAAGGGAGAGAGAGAGAGAAAAGGGAGACAGAGTATGTGAGAGAAAATGTGTGTGCGTGTGATAGGGTGAGAGAGAGAGATAGTGTGTGTGTGTGTGTGTGTGTGTGTGTGTGTGTGTGTGTGTGTGTGTGTGTACATATACAGAGTGAAGGAGAGCGCGAGAGAGAAGGTGAGTTGACAACCAAACCGGAAGTTGTGTGACAGAAAGAGATTTGACAAAAATTATTATATTGATTGCTTCTTCAGAATTACGAAAATGTGTCGCTTCCTAACATTAACACATTAACGTTCGTATAATGTTTCTTCAACAACAATAAATTAATAATGAAATAATTCTTCCTCAAATTATTTTAATTTTCCTCAAACCTTTTTCCCAACGCCGACATCTTCCTGTGCGCATGCTCTTATTGAATGTGTGTGTGTGTGTGTGTGTGTACGTGCTTGTGTGTTTCTATGGTTTGTCAGTGTCAATATTTTGACCGTTGCGTGTACATGTACGTGCATGTCTTTGTATAACTATGTGCATGCGTTTACGTTTATGCCTGATGTCTGAGGAAAAGCTATATCTCTAATCATATATGTGTTGCGTGTTTGCGTGGAAGTGTGGGTGTCAATTAAAATGCACGTCACGATGTATTTTCATGATTCAATTCACAATAGTTCCCAATACATTCGTATCAAACTCTATAGAATTTAGAAGTTAAACAATGTGCACTATTAGCCATAGGAAATATACCAAAATATACGTTTTAAAATGATTTTATACACACACACAATAAAAACTATATAATAATAAATATATTCCGATTTAAAGTGACATTTATCTCAACAACTGACTGAACAATGAAGAGCTAACCCAGACAAGAATCGAACCCACATATCAACGCTAACACGGCTCCTTGCACATCCGATTAGGCCAATGCGTTCACTCAGCATTTTCAGCCGAATTCCATGCATAGTTACTTAACTGTCTTATACTCCATATAATATATTTAAACAAGCTCGAAGGTTGTGTAAGTTACAGAGAAAGAGCGGCTATGGAAGTCTTTTTTTGTACAATAATAACTATATAATAATAATTGCAGCATGTAAGGTATTTATAAGCCATTTAAGAAACACACGAAAGCCGTTAGATTCACTTCAACATTTAAATTTAATTTGTCAAAATATTTTCGTCGCTTTGAGACCGCGACCTGTTCACTGACAAAATTCCGTGCAGCATATACACGTGTAGCACGGAATTTTGTCAGTGAACAGGTCGCGGTCTCAAAGCGACGAAAATATTTTGACAAATTAAATTTAAATGTTGAAGTGAATCTAACGGCTTTTGTGTGTTTCTTAAATGGCTTATAAACACCTTCCACGCTGCAATTGTTTTCGTTCGAGCACACGATCTCAGATCAGGTCACTTGCTATGCAAGTACATCTCCGTAATATATAATAATATATCATAATAATAATAGATATATACTCCGATTTAAAGTGACATTTATCGCAACAACAGACTAGAATCTAACAAAAACTGACTGAAAAATGATGTGCTAACCCAGGTTAGAATCGAACAAATGTCGCTTTAATCGGAGTATATATATTATCATTATGATATATTATTATTGAGGTAGAGAGCTGGTAGAGTTGTTGTGCCTATAGTAGAAAGGATTATTATTTATTATTTTTTAAAATAGGTATAGGTAAGATTGTGTTGTAAGAAACCTACTTTCCAACCATGTAGTCTAGGGTTCAGTCCCACTGTGCAGTACTTTGAGCAAGTGTCTTCCACTATTGCCTCTGGCCGGCCAAGGCCTTGTCAGAGGATCTAATAGATGGAAACTAAAAGAAGCCTGTTGTATGTGTGTTTAGTGTGTGTGTCTTTGTGCCTTTATGCTTGTGTCTGTCCCAACTACTACCACTTGACGACTTCTGGTTTGCTTACATCCCTGACTAAACCCTTCCAGGTGGTACCCCAACATGGCGCAATCTAAAGACCGAAACAAGTACAAAATTATTATTATTAGTGTCGTTGTTGTTGCTGTTATTATTATTATCATTATTATTATTATTATTATTATTATTATTGTTGTTGTTGTTGTTACTAAGGCGGCGAGATGGCAGAATCGTTAGTAAACCGGCCAAAATGCTTTGCGGTATGTGTCGTCCAGCTTTACGCCCTGAGTTCAAATTCTGCCGATGTCGACCTTGTCTTTCATTCTTAGTGATCAATAAAATAAGTACCAGTTGAACACTGGGATCGATGTAATCGACTTATCCCCTACCCTCAAATTTCAAGCCTTGTGCCTATTGTAGAGAGGATTATTGTTGTTGTTGTTGTTGTTGCATCTGCTGCTGGTACTGCTGTTGCTGCTTTTAATATTATTGTTAATGTTGTTATTGTTATTCTGGCAATTAATTACCAAATATTTTTCCCTTAAGTAATTATAAAATTGGCCCTGTTTAATGAGATGCAACAAAGAATTATATTTGAAGAGAGGACCACTTTGTTATAATCACACTGGGGGATTGGTGGGTTTGAAATCCAGCACATTTCATGCTGTTTCAGAGAATTAAGAAGGAATCGGCGAAGCAGTGGGGAGTTAGGGTGAGGGGTAAATGGCATCCTGTATTAAAATATGAAGTGAAAGAATATCCAGCGTTTTGCATAAAACCGCCATTGATCTTTGTGATGCAACGTTCATGGCACATATTGATTGATACAACTGGTGACAAGGATCTAATGGAAATGAATATATATGCGTGAATATGACTCTGTTTATTTCTATAAGTGTGTGTGTGTATGTGTATACTTGTGTGTGCGTTTGCGTGTGTTGCAATTATGTTAAATCTGTTTATTGTGAAAAACGCTGTAGCCTATATTGATTCAACAAAGCAAACTTCACACGTAAGGCCGACATTTACGGCAAACATGCTCCATTATGTAACTCAAAAAGCTACTGCTTCTACAATATTTAAATTAGATTCGACTTAATTAATGCGGGGAACACCAACAACATAATTAGAAATGATTATTAGCCCTATTATTAAAATTATTTTTTATTATATACTGAATATTTTAAATTTTCATTGTTTACGGATCATGAATGACGTAGTTGGGCGAGTAAGGGTTCGGTAAAGTTGCGTGTTGAATAGTGGAACTGAGAGTTCGTATCTCTGGATCGATAACATGATTGGTACGGAGTGGATCACCTGGATTATATCTCACGTCCTTTATAACAAATTACCATTTTCTTAGTCAAAAGTAACGAGACTATTTATTGTTCTACAGTATGGTAGGGTACCTCTTTATAGAAAGATGAAATATTGAAAATTAAACATATGAACGTATGTGTGTGTGTGTGTGTGTGTGTGTGTGTGTGTGTGTGTGTGTGTGTGTGTGT
>NC_068997.1:2133721-2136339 GCF_001194135.2 Octopus bimaculoides
GATGCGGTTTGAAGAAGCCCATCAGCATGTATGCATTGTAGGCAGCCGACATAAACAACTTTACAATCAGGCGTCTAGACCATTAGTAATGAAGGCGACACTTTTTAAGTCGAGCCATTTGGTCGGTTTTGTCTGTTCCACTCATGTGGACATTATATTTTTCTCTACCTTAGGACAAGGGACAGGGACCTTCTGTGTTCTCATTTCCGTCATATTGCTGTACATGTTCTTGGGGGAATGGTATAAAGAGTGACGTAATGAAATAGATCGGTCTTTAGTCTTTCCAAACAAAAACAGCCACATTTCTGTTGAACAAAAATTCTGAGTCCCTCCTTTCCATTTCGCTATTTCTTTTTATGAAGGTCGTTGGGAATTCTCTTCCATTTGCCATGGCAGTACCACACATTCGAATATCTTTGTTGAAATGAAGATATCCCATAAGTTATACAGACGTGTAAAGTCTGTCAGTGTAGAGTGCTTAGTTTTGTCCGACATATTCATTTGTCACCTTCACAACTAAGTTTCCTGTGACACCGAAGTTGTTAATTCCATTTGCATCATCTCTCCTTCCGGTATACATTTCTGCATTGCAGATGTATCCGTCTTCAGAATCACATAATAAAAAGGATCTTATCCTATAAGGTATTGGCTTATCTTTTCTATACTGCTGGAATGAAAGCTTGTTATTCGTGGGATCATTCTCTCATCTAGCGATTAATCACAGTCCCGCATATAGTGTTGTTTGAATTTATCAAACAAGTGATTGAATATAGGGAGAGTCCTGTACAATTTATTGTTCCTATCAATGTTCTGATCGTCCTCATTCACACAGTGCAACAACGACCAAATAGCACGAAATTTGTTGCGGCTCATGACCTTTGGAAAACCTGGGGTCAGTGTTAGTAAGGCATCCTTTAACCGCCATAGCTGTTCATAGCGATCCTTGTGCACCAGCATTTCCATAGTCACCCGGAGACCAAAAAAAGCTTTCAGTTAAGTTTTTTCTCATGCAAAATTTTTGTTGAGAAACTATTCGGCTTCGCCTGAAACACATTTTCAGCTTTATTCTTAGTTTCCCCGCGTAAAATATCCCATAAGTCGTCATTCCAGAATAAAATAAAATAATCAGTTGGAGTGCTGTCTACATTTATAGTGTCAGGTATGTTCTTTGGCCCTGGTGGATTACTTGGTGTAGACTGGCGCTCTGCAAAGCCTGTAGTGTCTCTCCGCCATCTTGGAGGAGTATTGACTCTTACTCTGAGCGGAACATTGGGCCTACCACCTCGCCGGCTGCCACGTGGAGCACGCCCACCGTTCCCGCCACGAACACGAACACGCTACCTATTCTGACGACCGACAGGTACCATGCACACTTGCCGGTGGCTGTACATTTTGTACAGGAGCATATTTGTCAAGATCATCGCTATCACTTTGAGGGTCTAAATCGTTATCCGATTCAATCTCAAAATCAGCATCATTGCCATAATCATCATTAGACGACAACACTTGGTTCAAGACATCACTCACAGACAGGTATTTTAGATTCATTTTCACGAAAAACTAGAGGGAGCAGCTTCAATCATCGGGAAGTTCTTCCTGTGACAGTACACGTGCAGGCCGATGACCAGATGCAATAACGTCGCTAATTGGCCGAAGAGTCGCTAAGCGATATGTTTGTAAACAGTACAACGTGGCAGCCGGTAAAGCATTTGCTTGGCGGCCGGAATAGCCACTGCTGGGGTTCTGAGGGTTAATAATGTGATATTTATCTCTATAAATGATCAGATATATGTATAACATTGGGATTTTGACAACTGTTGTTCTTATAGAACTTACATATTCTCGAGAAAGAATACCTCTGATTAGGAACGTAATTCGTGAAAAAGATCTCTTGAATTATCTTATCTAAATAAGCAAGTAAAAGAAAAACAAATCCTATAAAAGGATGAAAGATACTCAATAAAATATATTTAAGCAGGCCCTGATTTATTATATAATGTTTATCCTACAGAGTAGCTTCCAGCTAAATATACAATATACTTACACAACTCATTTATGTTGTTTGATTAATGTACATAGAGAATAGATTAAATCATAAACAGTACCAAATTATTTTTTGTATTCTGACATTATATTGCCTAATTTATGTATGTTATACTTATATTCAATGTTTATTCGTACAAAACATGGAATTACACAGAATATGGGACTTGTCTATACAAGTGTAAAAGAATATACATTTTCATAGGACTTTGAACTTTGAACTCTTTTTTATATTTCAGCGATGATCACACCCTCCCCTCTTTTCTTATTATTTTTCCATCCTACTTCCTAAAATTGACATCTTTGAAAGGCCACCAGCCCTTGTGAGAAAAAGTGTTCATTTAAAAATACGTTGAAAGGCATACAATGGAAAGAAAAAGGAAAGGAGAACGAAAAAATAAAAATGCTTTGTAATGAAATTTCAATGAATTGACCACATCAAATTGAAAAGAAACATCTCTTTCTCTCTCCCTCTATCTATCTATCTATCTATCTATCTATCTATCTATCTATCTATCTATCTATCATTTCTCCATCCTTTATTATCTTTTCTCCTCTTTCGTGATTGTCTTCAA
>NC_068997.1:2137756-2140997 GCF_001194135.2 Octopus bimaculoides
ATATATATGTGTGTGTGTGTGTGTATGTATGTATGTATGTATGTTCGTATAAATATATATACACAGAGATAGAGTGAGAGCGGGGAAAGAGCAGATAAGAGAAGAGAAGTGAGGTGAGAGAATAGATGTTTGTTCTCTAAGTTTACAGCCACTTCATGATTGATAGGTATCGCGAATATAACAGATATTCTTTTCTACTCTAGGCACAAAGGCCCGAAATTTTGGGGGAGGGGATCAGTCGATTAGATCGACCCGAGTAGGCAACTGGTACTTAATTTATCGACCCCGAAAGGATGAAAGGCAAAGTCGACGTCACCGGACAAATATAACAGATATTACATCATCCTTCACACGCATATAGAATATACGTGTGTGTGTGTGTGTGTGTGTGTGTGTGTGTGTGTGCAAAATATTTATATTTATATAAATTCCCACATATATAAACGTTGTATGAACACCAAACGTATACGTATTGTTACGCCACACGCGGAGCCCCTGAAACCACCTACAACACAGTCTATGTCCGATAGCTCAGAAGACCGCATAGGCAAGCTCAGCATACCAACTTGCTTAGAGCAGAGAAAGCAGTAGTCAAAAAAGTCAGAAGTGTTGAAAATAACAAACAAAGCCGTTAAATTTAACTATGAATACAAGAACTTTAATTAAAAGTCTAATAACATTTATGGAATAAATAAACAGTTCTTCAGAGAGATTTTAGAGAGTTTTTTCATTTACCTCTAAAATGAGTAGACTTCTTTTGGTGAGCTCTTCTTTTATTCACCACTATAATGATTTATTTTCTTTTTTTTTATCTCTTTTTGTTTTCTACTGAAATCTTGTTACTTCCGAATTCACGGGACCATTTTGCCTTTTTTACGTTGCCAAGTGCACACTATTTTCGTAGTCAGTTCAAAACCGTCCACTGTTTGCATTAACTGCCGAAACCAACTTCACCCTCCGCACCAAATACTGTGTCAGCTGTTCTATAAGAAATTGTTCGTCACCATCACTCACATCCACTGCCTCACATGGTATCGACTACTGCATAAAACCTTTCACATCGGCTTCCAGCACATCACACATCAACGTCGCACATCGTTTTCCTGTCCGAACAAAGAGCGGCGTTCTAATTCGCGTCGTACGAATGATTAATTATCTAAATTTAATTGTATTTGCTCGTAACAGTTTATTCTCACGTGTATAATGCATACTTTCTTTACACTTTAATTGGCGCGGAATATGCTTACACATTTACTATACTAAGATATGTGTCATAAACTGCTAACAGCACACGAGGACATGCCCTGGTATACATTGTTTTCAAGAGTAATTGTAACGTAAAGAAAGTAGCTACTTCCAAAGTCCCTGGTTATTTCCCTCCTCTTATCTGTGCATTACATATTCTATTTTAAAACACCTGATAATGTCTGAGATCTTGCAAAATTTCATGTAGCCAAATCCGAAATAAAGACGGTGTTACCATCATTTTTACATGAAGCATTTGAAAATTGCGAATTACAAAATATGAAACCTATGGTAGTGTGGAAAATCTACAAATAATGAAAGTATCCTCGAATGCAGTGGTGAGTACTCATTCGCACTGTTCGCCACTATTGTAAAATATTTCTAGACTTCTAAAGGGACAATGATATGAAAGAAGAAAAAAAGGTGGAAGAGGAGAATGTGGAGAAGCTGGGGACGTTAGCTTTAAGTTTGTCTATTTGTGTTTCAGTCATACTAATTCTATAAGATACAATACGCGAAATATTGCCATGTGTGAAAGCTATATTTGTTTCTAGTTAACTAAAACATGTTTTGTTTTAGTTCAGTTGTTTAGAACAAGAATAGCTCTTGGAAAGTCAGCCATGATTGGACTAAAGAAAATTAGGAAAGATAAGTGAATGTCTTGAAGATGAAAGGAGAATGTGAGAAAGTGTGCGTGTGTGTGTATGTGAGAGCGAAAGAGAGTGAGAGAGAGAAGGAGAAAGATTGCTTAAATCAGTGGTATTGCCAGTAATCATGTATGGATGTCGAAGCTCGACAATTAACAAACAAAATGGAAGGAAATTGATACGTTTGAAATGTGACTATTCTTCTTCTTCTTCTTCTTCTTCTTCTTATTATTATTATTATTATTATTATTATTATTATTATTATTATTATTATTATTATTATTATTATTATTATTATTATTATTATTATTATTATTATTGATATTATCATGGACGGTAAGAATAAGCGTAGATCAATACTGCAGCAAGTGAAACCTGAGAGTGGTTTAGTGGAATTGTTTGTAAGACAAAGATTAAAGTTGTTTGGTTTACGTGGGCAAATGACATAGGCAAAAAAAACTGAAGTTCAGAAGGTTAGAGGGTGACACAATTAAGGTGAACAGAGGAGATGAAGCGGGTATGTGGGTTGACGTGTTGAAATCAGTTCCAGATGTGGAGTGATGTTGGAGACGGTATATCTATGAAAGAGTCGAAGTTACGAGGACATATAAATGAGATTTGAAAGAGCAAATACATGATAGAAGACATTCCAACCCTAACTATTCCAGCTATAGTTCAGAGAGTATGTCTAGGACTTTCTTTTTTATCTAATGTGCCCCTTACATTTTTAAAGAAATATGATTTGAGAGAGATTTAGCTGCTATTTCGAGTAAGTCATGCCACCTCCTAAAGGCTCCCTCGTTGGTTCGTAACTTGATTTGGTGCCGTTGTGGTCGGTTAGCTCAAATCTAGCCCTGTTGGTGAAAATCTATGATAATTTGCTCCATTCGTGACCATCAGGTCTTTTCGTCAGCTTGGCGTGTGTGTGTGTGATACGAAGCTTGCTTCCCACCTCATGGTTCCTGGTTCAGTTCCACTGCGTGACACTTTGGGCAAGTGTCTTCTACTATAGCCTCGGGCCGACCAAAGCCTTGCGAATGGGTTTTGTAAGAGGAAACTGAAAGAAGCCCGTCGTATACCAGTTGTCAAGCGGTGGTAGGGGGACAAACACAGATAGGACAAACAGACAGGACACACACACATACACACACATACACACACGCACACACATACATACATACATACATACATACATGCAAAAATACCCTTTTGATGTTGAAATTCCAATGAAGGAACCTTGGATCTAGGTTAGAAACCGATTCTTTCTCTATTGGCAAGAAATCTTGAAATAAACTGGATAAGGACATATATAGATACATACATACATACATACATACATATCTACGTAT
>NC_068997.1:2141080-2143747 GCF_001194135.2 Octopus bimaculoides
ATATATATATATATATATATATATATATATACACACACACACACATATATACACACATATGTGTGTGTATGTATGTATGTATATGTTTGTGTGTCTTTGTATATGTCCTACAACCGCTTAACAACTGGTATGAGTGTGTTTACGTCCCTGTAACTTAGCAGTTCGGCATAAGTAACCGACAGCATAAATACTAGGCATTAAAGATATAAGCCATAGGGTTGGTTTATTCGACTAGAACCCATCGAAGTGGTGTCCCAGCATGGCCGCAGTCAAATGACTGAAACAAGAAAAAGATTTTAAAATGTAAGATAAACATTACATAAATCAATATAACTTGTCTTTCCTTTTTCGAAATAGGTGTGGTTTGACTGCTATTTCTTACCTGTGGTGGAGTGTTTCCTTTTTTTTTTTCTCTCTCTCTTTTACTTCCCATGTCAGAAGAAGTGCGATTAATGACGATCCAACCGTGACCATTCCGGGCTTTATTTTAATATGTTACAACGCCTCTTATCGCTTGTATATTGCTGGCAAGCGAAATCTACGACAGAAAACGATTTGGAGCTGAGTTACTTAACTTCTTCTTTCCATGAATTTCCGGTTGTTGTCAATAAAGTTAGAGAAGCATATTTATATTCATATATTTATTTATTTATTTATATATTTATATCTTTCATTCAATCCATTTTCTATTAATATAAACCTCTGCAATGACTGAATACTGAATCGCATGGAAGTTATGTCTCTAAGTGAGATAAGATATGTCCAAAGTTATCCAACCATTCTCTCCAACACATGATACTTTCAGCAACGATCACCATTTACTTTATTTTTCCAGCAGATATCTTCCAATACCAAACGATGGTGGATCAGATATGATGGAAAATGTTAAAACAAGTGTAGCCGTAGTTACTTGTTAACACACTCTCATCCGACAGTTCTGACTTGTTCTTTCTCACTGCACTCAGAAGACGTGTTGCTGGAGAAATATCTATGGAAATTTTACATCTATCATCTTCTGACAGCAACCAATTTACGGATTTCCTGAGTGGCTTCAATTATTTCGTGTATGTTCTTCACTTTTCTCGCGAGATATCGAAGTATTTCCTGGTGACACTTCACTTTTGATAACATATATCTGGTGTCAATAAACAACAGAAATCCATTCATATTACACTGATCAGCTCCATACTTTAAAGTCTCTCTCTCTCTCATTCTCGCTCTTTCTCTCTCTCTATCTCTCTCTCTCTCTCTCTCTCTCTCTCTCTTTCTCTCTCTCTCTCTCTCTCTCTCTCTCTCTCTCTCTCTCTCTCTCTCTCTCTCTCTTTAAACTGATGTAAAACCGGAAGTTATTTCTTTAGAATGTTTATCTACGTTTATATATATGTGTGTCTCTGTGTGCGTGTGTGCGCGCGCGCGCGCGTGTGTTTGTGTTTGTTTGTGTGAAGTGAAAGAATATGCACAATTTCGTTGTCTTAGCATTTTTTCTAGTTTTTGCTGCCAAACTTTGAAATGAAAATATTAATTCAGACATGATGCATTACTTAGTTATTTCAGTAGTTTTATATGTGTGTGTATATATAAGTATGTATGTATGTGTGTATATATATATATGTGTGTGTGTGTGTGTGTGTGTGTGCATACACACACACCCTACCACCACCACACATTTCTCTCCGACAAATACACATAGAACTGTTCTCATAACCCAATG
Organism: Octopus bimaculoides; assembly: GCF_001194135.2. Lineage (NCBI taxonomy): Eukaryota > Metazoa > Mollusca > Cephalopoda > Octopoda > Octopodidae > Octopus > Octopus bimaculoides. The sequence continues at coordinate 2,142,792 of NC_068997.1, forward strand.
AAACTTTTCATTGGTGAAAACTGATAAACATCCTTCTGTTATACATTCGTTGCTTTCAACGTTAAGGCCATTTCGCCTGAGAAAATGAACACATAAACAATGATCCACTCGATATCTATGGATATTACGGACTGTAATGTAATCATCGTAGGAATACAGACTACGATCGTAAGAAACACGTGATTTGTGGAAACACGCGTAGCGATTCATTAGAATATTATATATATATATATATATATATATATATGCTTCAAAGCATATATATGACGACGAGATAAAATGATTCACATCTCATATACTGTAATATGACGGTATATGAGATGTGCATCCTTAAATAGTACACTCTCCCTGATAAAGGAGACAGTATCTAAAATTTGGATAGGAATATCCTTTATTTGTATGGATTACTGTACCCTTGAAACGGTTGTCGGAGTATCACCACTTAATTCTTGAAATTAGACTACCACCATCTAATCATTGCAAACTTTATCTTTCACTCGGATGTTTAACATTTCTTAATTCACTTTAATCCCCTAAGGTCGCGCGTGTGTGTGTGCGAGCGTGTATGCGGGCATGTATATATATTCTGGCGAATGTGTGGGTGAGCATGTGTGTGTTTCAAGTGAGGGTGGATGAGTATATACATATAGGCGCATGTGCGTGGGTGTGCGGGCGCGCAAGTGTATGTATGGACATGCGCGCTTGCGGGATTACTATGAACACTTTTACTCCTTTACCTTTACTCCCTCCCCTTACTTAGCGGTCATCCTAATAGCTCTTTTGTCTTAATAACAGTCAATCAAAGAGACACCAGCGTGTCGGATTTCCGACATGGATGTCGGATGTCGGGTTTCCGCCCCGACATCCGAAACTCGGAGTTTTATCATGGCTACCGAATAATTGTCACATATTATATCTACATATATGTATATATATATATATATATATATATATAT
>NC_068997.1:2144278-2146333 GCF_001194135.2 Octopus bimaculoides
TGTGTGTGTGTGTGTGTGTGTGTGTGTGTGTGTGTGTGTGTGTGTATGCATATTTATGTGTGTGTGTGTGTGTGTGTGTATGTATGTCACAAAGCGAAGTTCTTAAGCACAGAATCATATCTGTGCTTCTCTTTCTCTGTGTGTGTGTTTGTGAGTGTGTGTATCTATGTGTGTATATAAATATATGGATGTATTTGTGTGTGTATATGTGTGTGTGTGTATGTGTGTGTGTGTGTGTGTGTGCGTGCGAGTGCGTGTGTCTTTGTGTCTGTGTGTATCCGACTCCGTGTGATAGTGTATAGAGGGATATATTAATCAATGAAATTCCAGTTAAGTCTGATTTTCACGTATCATCATTTACAATTTTTACAATTTTACAATATTGAAGTAAACTAGAACTCTCATGCGTTCCGCATCTATCAGGTTTATGTAGTGATAGTCGTGTTCCTCAATTGATAACTGTAATCCTTCGATGAGTTCCAAGCAGGCTGAATCTTACAAACTGTATTTTGACCAATCATTATATGGCACAGATGTCGCGGTTTGATGAGCGCGCCAACTAAGTTTTAATTGTATGCAGCTTAGACGTCACGGTTTGTTGGGCTCGTCAAGAATTCTTTACTTTGAATGCACCTAAACGAGTAACTATCGAGCTATATATTTTGAAATGTAAACAGCATTCCTGTTTTCATTGTTCTATTGTTACTATTCCAGAAATTTTAAATTTCAATCGAGTCAATGTCAATGTGGTCAACACTGCTACCATTCTTACCATCACCTTTATTCTTGCTGTTGTTAGTGGTGGAGATGGTAGCAGTAGTACGTATTATTATTATCACCAGCATCATTATAATTATCACCGTTACTATAACTGTCCATTTAGAACGGGTTTGAATTTATCAATAAACTTCTTTTCTCTACCTTTTCTCTCAACTTCCCTTGGGTTGTGTAGTTTGTAGAATGGAAATGTTATAAAGTTTTCCTGACGACATGTTGCCAGATGGTTGCTTAAAGGGGCCTGACAGACAACAGGGTCTCTAATTTGCTGCCGGTGCTCACGTGATCGCTCCAACAATTCTTTCCCAATCTGACCAACATTTATCTCTTCACAATTCGGGCATTTGATGCAGTAAACTAAATTTCTGCTTTTGCAGTTCATATTTGCATTTGTAAATATCCTTCCAATTTTTGTGTTCATGTATTGACCGGTATGAATGATGCGCCATTGTTGCTCGGGTCAAACTTTGCTTTTGTTAATAATTGTTTCAACTCTTCGGCTGTATTTTATTTAGAATCATAGCCCAATCCGTGATTATATCCTTTAATTCATTACTTTGAGCAATAATCGGCAAGTTTGCTTTGGCAATACTAAAGATATTTTGGTGCTACGGATTGTGTGTCACTATAAATGATATGACCTGTTCTTGTTTTCCTCCTTTTTGAGGTTACCCTAAGTTGTTGCATGGGTATTTCTATAGCACGCTGTAAACCATTCTCTATAAGTAGAGATGGGTATTTTTGTTTGAGTAGAAATTCTTTGAATTCTGTTAGGCGTTTGTCTCTGTAGTTCACATCTTGGGTGTGAATACATTTGTATGTGTTGAATGGCATCCAACATATACAAAACACAATATCACTACCGCCTATTCACCGCTTCAACCCACCAACATCATCCTTTCTCCCACGTATTCCTACAACTGTCGAACTTGTAGTTAATGAACGACATAAGCCACATTGGTCTTACTCCAAAGGTCTGTAAGGCCCATAGTCATTGCGAAAAGGAAGCAATATAAAATAAATTTAAAATTCTTCTTTAAGTGAAAATCGAACTCATGTCTAGAATTTCTAAATCGGACCATATTGCCTCCTCCTCTAAATTGATATATGATATGTAGATATTATTTTCTTTTCTCTCTTTCAGATTCTAAGTTCTCTAGAAGTTCACAATGGTAAAATAGAATGGAATTGTTCAGCAATTCATTCCTGGAAATCTTTTGTCTTGTAAGCCATACATCACAACATACATACATACATACATACATACATACATATATA
>NC_068997.1:2147797-2150122 GCF_001194135.2 Octopus bimaculoides
TGTTGTTGTTGTTGTTGTTGTTGTTATTAATATTATGAAGAGGACGAGCTTGCATAATCGTAAGCGCATCGGACAGTATACTTTGTTACATTTCTTCCAGCTCTTTAAGCTTTGAGCTCATATCTAGTCGAAGTCAGCATTGCCTTTTATCCTATTGTCAAGTACTAGGGTCAATGTAATCGACTTTCTCCTTCCTCTCAAAATTAATGGTCATATGCTTAAACTTGAAACAATTATTATTGTTAGGACTCATATACAGGGACGCAGCTACGAGAAGTTGAACGCATCTTTCCCAACGCGAAAAGCCTACAAAAAAAAACGGATTAGTAACTGAGTCAAGTTGTACTTGACAGGGGAAATAATCAACAATAGCTGGTTGGGAGCCTTGGACAGAGCAATTAAATATGTCTGTGGTGTTTAGTAAAGAGCTAATGCTATTGAGAAATAGATTAGAAGGCGAACTAGTTAAACTAAAAAAATAGGCAATTAGAAATGGCGTCGCAACCAACGCACTCGCAGTAAGAATGGCCATGACTGTTTCTTCATTGAGGAAAAGAAAATGCTCCGTTGTCAGAGCGAGACCTCGTGCGCTAAAACTAAAAGGAATACAAGCCGTTCGATAGGCACGTATGCCGGATGCTTGACGTGACACGAAAGCCACAATTCAAACCTTGATGGTTTCAAGCAAATGTGCGCTACGTTCCAGCAGCACTGTGCTCAACTGTTAAGAGTGAACGATAGACCTGGAGGTGGTTATGACGTTTAGTGCCTACCTCGATGGCCTACCGTGGCTCTTGCGGAAAAGACAAGGCACTGCGAAAGGCCAATAACAGCAACTGTAATAGAGAAGGTATTAAGGGGCAACCACTTAATATTTTTATGGTCATATGCCAGATCTATTTGGTGACCTCTTGGCGAACGTTTATCACCACCGGCAACAAAACGGAAAAATATCCAGTCTTGTGAGCCGAGGCGTACTAACGGTATTGAGAAAGGACACCAACAAAGGGATTTTATAAGATAACTTCCAGCTCCTACATACAGAGTTTAAAATTTTGGCCAAGTTATTGGCGAAGAGGTTTAGTCAGAAAAGCATAATTGTGTGCAAAACCCAGTTGATCCATATACAACACCCTCCACTTCAATCTATGGACAGTGATAAATTTGGAAAAGTCGAGAGCCCTCGATAGGGTCACCACCGCTACTTCGCTGCAGTCTTAGAAGCAGCCAGTTTGCGGCCCGTTTTCTGTAGTCAAAGCTGAGATTTAAAGAAGGGAGGTAGACAAACAGACAGACAGACGGGCAGGCAGATATATATACATGTGCGTACATTTATATATATATTTACATATGTTTATATACACTTATGTACATATATGTGTGTGTGTGTGTACATAACAATAAGTATATACATATATGTTTGTATATCTATACGTATGTATGTATAAATATGTGTGGATGTTTGAAATTGAAAACAAAAACACTAAAACTATATTGCAATGTTTTCGTGCAAATATGCGTGTGTCTTTCTCTGTGTGTGTGCGTGTGTATGTGTCTGTGTGTGCGTGTGTGTGCGTGTGTGTTTGTGTGTGTGTGTTTGTGTGTGCTTGTGTGTGTTATTTAATCTTTGTATCTGTTTTAAATTAGTTGTGCTGGAAGGTTATTTATTATACAACAATAACAAAGCAAAAAATTTTCAAAATAAACCAGTGAAAAGTACAAAAAAAAGACAGGAAGGAAACAAAAAAAACTATAAAGAAGAAAAATATATTTTTAAAAATTTTTGTTGCAATAAATTCTCAAGTTTTAAACGTTCACTTTTGATTGATGGTGATTAACGTTTAGATTGATGATGATTAACGTTTAGTTTGGATTCATGGTAATTAACATTTAGATCGGTTGCTGGTGGTAAATAGTCGGTTTAGATTGATGGCGATTGACGTTCGGTTTGGATTCATAGTCATTAACGTTCCGATTGGATTGATGGTGGTATAACGGTCTGTGTGGATTGGTTGTGATTGATGATGTTCAGTTCGGATTGATGGTGATTAACTTCTTCAATGTCTATATTTCTAGCTTTCTGTCTTTTACCAGAAATTTCAGTAGAATCACTTTAAATAATAATAATAATAATAATAATAATAATATTAATGATTATTATTATTATTATTATCATCATCATTATTATTATTATTATTATTAGTAGTAGTAGTAGTAGTAGGAGGAGGAGGAGGAGGAGGAGAAGTAGCAGTAACAGTAGCAGCAGCAGCAGCAGTAATAGTAGTAGTAGTAGTAGTAGTAGTAGTAGTAGTAGTAGTAGTAGTA
>NC_068997.1:2152214-2152616 GCF_001194135.2 Octopus bimaculoides
GTATGCATGTATGTATGTGTATATATATATATATGAATGAATACATGGATGGATGGGTATGTAAATATATGTGTGCATGTGTGTGTACATATATAGACGTGTGTGCGTGTATGTCTTTGTATTTGTGTTGTATTTGTCCCCACTAGCACTTGACAACCAGTGTGATTTATCTGAATCCTCATAACTTAGCACTTCGGCAATAGCTTTTCCGAATGTCGTGAAGAAGGGGTCTTCACTCCGAAATATAGAAATACAAGATAAAACTGCAACTTTGTTCCGTAATCTTTTCCTTTTGTAGTTTACTTTGTGCCTTCTCGTATTGTTCCGGCTTTGCACAACTACAAACACACACACACACACACACACACACATATATAAATATATACATATATATATATATAT
>NC_068997.1:2152626-2154974 GCF_001194135.2 Octopus bimaculoides
TGAAACTGACTTTTTGTGATATTTTTGCTGCTTTTTAATAAAGCATATTACTCTACCTCTGGTATTCGAGTACTATTTTCCACCTTGTTTCGTATTTATGTGCTTACTCTGGTACAGACAGATAGATAGATAGACAGACAGACTGACAGACAGACTGACAGACAGACAGACAGGTAGGTAGGTGATAGATAGATAGATAGATAGATAGATAGATAGATAGATAGATAGATAGATAAATATACACATACTTACGTACACTAACACACACATATAGACGACTGGCTTCATTCTTTCAGTTTCCCTCTACGACTCTACACCCAAGGTTTATATAACCCCGCCCCGGGGTTATATTGGAAGACTTATCCTAAATACTGACGTGAGACTGAAACCAGAGCCATGTAGTTGAGAAGCAAACTTCATACCAAACAGCCACGCTAGCGCCTTAAGAGCAGCGCCTTAAGAGCAGCGCCCGAGTATGGCTGCAATCCCATAAATGAAATCAATAAAACTAATTCAAAACACTAAAGCAATAATCAAATGTTTATTTTTAAAAAAAATATTCGATTCAGCCACTGTGAAGAACTTCTAGACTGTCCAGAATTTATTGGTCAATTTCATTATCACACTGACAGCCATCTCCCCACCGATGTTGCGTCTTCTCCTTCGACTCATAATTCTTATGGTGCTGTCTACACTTTACGCTCCATTTGAAAAGATTCCATTTCATAATTTGATCTTCTTAAATCCAAAATATTGATTTAATATCTAATATACTTACAATCTGTATTCTTCGTACTGGCGGCTTTCTTTACTTAGTTTTAGTTATATTTAATAACAATTATTATTCTTCAAATTATTATTATTATTATTATTATTATTATTATTATTATTATTATTATTGTTGTTGTTATTGTTATCATTATTATAATTATTATTATTATTAAGGCGGCGAGCTGGCAGAATCGTTAGCACGCCGAGCGAAATGCTTAGCGGTACTTCGTCTGTGTTTACGTTCTGAGTTCAAATTTCGCCAAGGTCGAATTTACTTTTTATCTTTCCTGCATCGATAAATTAAGTACCAGATGAGTACTGAGGTTGCTGTGATCGACTGTCCCCTCACCACGAAATCCAGGGTTTGTGCCCATAGTAGAAAGGATTATTATTATATGTTTGATTTTTGCTTTGTATTTAAACAAGTTGGCTCCAAGTCTCACCCAGAGACCTCAAGAGACAACAAGTTAGAAGTTCAAGTTGGTGTTATGCCTTGGGTGTCATATATTTGGTTTCGCACATAGTATTGTTCTAGAGAATGTTTAAGAAAACATAAGAAAATTATATTTGTGTGCCTGAGGTGGTGAGCTGGCAGAATCATTTGGACGCCAGGCGAAACGTTTAACGGCATTTCGCCCGTCGCTACGCTCTGAGTTCAAATTCTGCCGAGGTCGACTTTGCCTTACATCCTTTTGGAATCGATGAAAAAGTACCAGTCGAGTACTGGCGTCGATGTAACTGAATATCTCCTTCCCCCAATTTCAGTCATTGCGCCTATAGTAGTAAATAGAAAGGATGTGTGTGTGTGTGTGTGTGTGAGGTAGTGATTAAGCAGAATCGTTAGATAAAATGGCTTAGATTCTGAGTTGGCCAGCAACGATACAGGGGTTGAGTTACATCGCTCTTGCCTTTCCGTGGACAACATCTGTAATATTGAAAGGGGAGACTTGCAGCATACCCTTCTCGCGTTTATTTCCTCGTAGTTTTCAGAAAAAAGTATTTTTAATGAAATTTCCCACAAATATCTTTCAGATGGTCTAGATTCCAACTATATTGGAATTTGTTGCGAATTTTTTTTTCAAAATGTGGAGTAGGGAAGTTTCGTATAATTCACACGAGCCGATTTTGTTTCCTCATAACTTTCAGAAAATGGGATTTTTGAAAGATAATTTTTACAATTGCATTTCAGATGTAAATTACTAAATATATTGACACCCGTACACGTAAACACTGACACACACCCAATTCATATCTACAAAAATATTTGAAATTTTGAGAAAAATTGTGATGTGTGCCAGTATGTATGTGTGCGCGCACATCATTTTTTTTTGGGGGGGGGTTTCACATTAAGTTCCAATATAGTTGTAATCAACATCTTCTGAAAGATATTTGTTGAAAATTTCACAAGAAAATACCCATCTTTTTGAAAACTATAAGAAAACAAAGTGAACTTATGGGAATTATCCGAAACTGCACTCCTCTGCTTCCAAAGAAAATTTTCAAACCAAATTCCCATATAACCGTAATCTACACAATCTGAAAAGTATTTGTAGAAATTTTCACACACACACACACAC
>NC_068997.1:2155263-2157332 GCF_001194135.2 Octopus bimaculoides
ATATATATATATATGTGAAGTAAAAAGTTTGCTTCCCTCCCATATAGTTCAAGGCTCAGACCCATCGTGCAACACCTTGGACAAGTGTATTCCATTACAGCCCTGGGCTGATCAATAACTTGCAAGGGAATTTTGTAGACAGAAACTGAAAGAAGCCCATCATAAATATTAGTGTGTGTGTGTGTGTGTGTGTGTGTGTGTGCATGAATGCATGTGTGAGTGCATTTGTATCTGTACCATACTGTTTGACAGCGAGTGATAATTTACTTAGTCCTCATAACTTAGCAGTTCGGCAAAAAAGACCAATAAAATATGTACCAGACATTAAAAGGTAATTCTTCGAGGTATTGCCCCAGCATGGCTGCAGTTCAACATCTGAAACAAATAAAAGATTAAAGATTCACCAGAAGTGTTGAACTACAGGACTCAATACAAGTGTAAAGTACTCTTTAATGCCTTGTAACTCTGAAAGGCTCTTATTTCCTGTACTTAGAGTCTCTCATTTTCGATCATCAGCAGATAATCTAAGCCTGCTTTTCTTTTGAAATATTCATTGTTGAATATTCTTTGAAATATGAAATGGAAATTTGAAGAATACACTTTCCTTGTGAGCGATACTTACAAAAATGGCTCTTTGAAGATTATGTTTTTAATTTCATTTCTACTTCTCGTGAGAATATTCGAAACTGTCTTAAACTTCATACGAGCGAAATCATTCTAATGACTTTCCACATGGAATTATGTAACTAATATATCAAAGAAATACTTTTAGTTAATATTTCTTTTTCTAACAAGGAGTGTGTGCTTGTGCAATTTACGTGCTCCTGTGCTAATGCATATACATTTATAGACATGATTATATGTGTATTCATACATAGACAGAAGCATACGTGAACAACCACCCACACTAAAATATATATTAGTTTCAAATTATGGCACAGGGCCAGTAATTTTGAGTGAGAGTAAGTCCCAAAACGATAAAAGGCAAAGTTGACATCAGCAGAATTTGAACTCAGATACAAGACAGGTTTCACACACACACACATACATATGTATACTGTTAATAAAGTCGGGGTGCATGCGTTCCGTTAATTAAATGAAAAAATACATTATAAATAAACAACGACAGGTAAAAAAAAATAGCGTTTACGTATACTGAGTGTACAACCGGACGGAAGACAGACACGCAAGGTCCCTAATTCTTCATCAGTTATCAGCCAAATGGTAATACTCAGTTTCATACCATTAAGTATATAGAAAATAGCAAATACCAAGACAGAATTTTTTACGACCGGTCAGCTACGCAACTGGTGTGAAAAATGAGAGAATGAAAGGAAATCTGGGCACGGGTCACGTGTCAGAAGCATGTAGAGGAGAAAAAGGGCAAGAGAGAGAGAGAGATGACAGACATGACTAGATTACATACTGGCTCTCCTCCTTCAGCAATGCATAATGGACCAGTCTAACAATGCCGTGCTGTTAATATTTTTTAAACACAGATACTCAATATCTTGACTTAAATATCTTTCTTAGTCCACCTTCACTAACTCCGTAAAACCATTCACTTTTATCATGAATTGTTTTTGTTCATTTTGCAAAAGGTAATGGTTTGCAGTGCCATATATGATTACTATTTATTTTATTTTATTTATTTATTTATTTATTTGCAAAATCTACAATATCTTAGGTGCAGGTATGGCTCTGTGGTCAGAAGCTTGCTTCCCAGCCACACGGCTCTGGGTTCAGTCCCACTGTGTGGCACCTTGGGCAAGTGTCTTCTACTGTAGCCTCAATCAGACCAAAGCCTTGAGTCCACCACAACTTGACATCCTGTGTCAGTGCTTACATCTCCGTAACATAGTAGTTCAACAAAAGAGATCGATAAAATAAGTACCAAGTTTTAAACAAATTACTAGGGTTGATTCATTCGGCTAAAAAATTTTCTTCAGAGTGGTGCTCCAGCATGGCTGGAGTCTAACGATTGAAGCAAATAAAAAAAAAGATAAATATTAAATATATTCATTTTTTTTCCTTCAAAAATTAGAAGAAAAAAAAAACTATGGGACTTG
>NC_068997.1:2159999-2165312 GCF_001194135.2 Octopus bimaculoides
AATTCTTCTTAACTTCCAGGAAAATTAATATTTTTTCGTGAAATTTTCTACAAATATACCTTGATGTATGTACATTTCGAGCATGTAGGAATTTTGAAGGAAACAATTGCAGGTTATTTTTTAGAAGTGTTCCCCACTCGGTGGTGTTTCGGAGCAAGTCGTCCATAATTGTTTCATTTTTCTCTATTATGTGCATATGTGCATCCGTAGATTTGTAATGAAGTAATACGCTGCTTCTGTTCTCTTCTACTTCTCTACTAGAAACGTTTGCTTTGGAATTTACTTCTATTGAGAAAAAAAAATCATGTGCATGTTATTTTGAACGAAAGTTTTCTTATGACGGCTTCTCTTTTCTGCTTATTACTATACACGTGTATAGATGTGTATATGTATGCATTTGTAAGTATATATATGTGTATGAGTATATATGTATAGATGTACATACACAACAGGCTTCTTTCAGTTTCCCTCTACCAAATCTACTCATAAAGCTTTGATAAGATGACATGCTCAAGGTGCCATGCAGTGAGATCGAACCCAGAACTGCGTTGTTGGGAATTAAACTTCTCAACACACAGCCATACCTGTGCAATATAAATTGCTTAGTTAATGATAAGTTAAATGTAGAGATATACAAATTAAGATCCAATTGCTTTGAGTTGACACATATCCTGTGAATGAAACTGGGTTAATGGAATCTTCGGAAGCCTGTCCATTAGCATGTACCTTTAGCAGGATCAAATCTGCTGTAGTCATGTGGGCCAGACCTGAGAATAATACATGCATATTGTTCTTTAATCATTCCTTTTATTAGTTTTGGAGAGCCATGAGAGTTGTTTTTCTTTCTTTGGTTCAAACCCATACAAAACCTCCCAGGCAATGCTAGATATATTCTCAAATAATTATAACCTGACAAAGTTCTTTATTTTTAACAAGTATTGGATTTCCATATATCTTTTCTCCATATCTGTCTCTTAGATCTGCAAGAATGAAGGAGAAATGTCTTTCCCAGTTACCAGAATAATTCCAAGCATGCTATAATTAAAGCCATCAATTATTTTGAAAGTGAATCCTGCAAATTCAGTCTGCCAAATTTGGAACATTTTGATAAAAAAATTTGTGGTTTGGGACTGGAAATGAAGAATATTTTATTAAGCATTACAGAATTATATTTTGCTAGACAGCAGAGGTGTTGTGGGAATTAAAATGCAAAAAAATTGAAATTCTTTTTGTCTTTCGAAAACTCAAAATTCCTAAAACATACTGAGCCAATATACTATAAGATTTAAGTATATCATGCCCAAAAGAAATGTTTGAATAATGTGTCCCATTCTGACAATTATAAAGTTTAGAAAACAATGAATGATTGTATTATGCTATACGTAGAGGCATGATTATAGAAAGAAGAGGGGTAAATGAACAGTCCCTGTACACTGCAGAATACATGAATGGCCTCCACATACAGTGGGATAAATTAATAGTCTCTGCCTATAGCTGGATAAATAAAGTTCTGCACAGTGTGAGATTAATGAATGGTCCCCACACATGGCAGAATAAAATGAAAGGAAGTAAAAAGTGTGGCCATTCCACCAGTGTCACTTTAATTCTATAACCTAATGAAACAACAGACTGTGGTTTATGTTTTTATAATTTTGTACATTATTTCTTTCAATTAACAATAAGGGACTGGCACAATGGGGAGTTGGCAACATATCAAAAGTAACTGTTTTGTTAGATACATCAGTGGTTCTCAACTGGGGGCCTTATGGCCCTTGTGGGGTCCATATAAGATTTTGTTGTTAAAATTTATGTGCAATAAATTGGTTATACTTCTTCAATGCATAAACTATTTAATTTTTTTATACAATTCCTGATAATTTAATCATGAAAAATACAGTTGGGTGTTTTTTGTATACATAAGATGGCTATGAGGATCCACTGGAATAAAATAAGAATCAAAGAAGTCCATAGGTAAAAAATTTATATGATGACTGCCTGTGCCAGGGATGGACCATCTTAGTGAAACTGGATCAATGAAAGTTATATGGGAGCCTATTGTGCAGGTCGTACTACTAAACTGCAAGGTTCCAGCCATGTCACACACTGTCACTCTAATTTAACCTGAGAATTCCATTTAGGGTACATGAGTCTGTGAACCAGTAATGAGTCTGTGGAGCATTAACATAATTCTCATATCCACTACTTCCATGTCAATTTAACAAACAGGAATTCCCAGTTGACTGAACAAGAGACTGCTCATTGTCAAAACCAGGCCTGGCCAACTTGAATTACATTGCAGGCCACTTTGATCACTGAAAGTCTTTTGAGGGACGTTTGTATTCTGACAGAATTGAAAGCATTTTGCTTTCTCATGCTTGATACACAATATATACACACATACATATATATATATATATATACATATATACGACGGGCTTCTTTCAGTTTCCGTCTACCAAACCCACTCACAAGGCTTTGGTCGGCCTGAAGCTATAGTAGAAGACACTTACCCAAGGTGCCATGCAGTGGGACTGAACCAGGAACCATGTGGTTGGTTAGCAAGCTACTTACCACACAGCCACTCCTGCGCCTATGTATATGTTCTATGATCATTAAAGTGCAATGACCTCCACAATAACCAGTCTTCAGTTTCATCTACCATTCCTAAGTTAATCAGAAACATAGACTGCCATGCTACTGATAAACCTTGTAGGGAGTTCAATTATTTGGTGAAAAGAATACCACCAAAACAAATTAAGCTGTCCGAAGAACGGGTGCATTTGCTAGTATATATATATATATATATATATATATATATATATTTATTAATAAATTAATTCCTTTACCCTTTTATTTATATATATATATATATATATATCTATATATATACATACAACAAGCTTTTTCAGTTTCCATCGTCCACGACTATGGTAGAATACACTTTCCCAGGGTACTACATGGTAGGACTGAACCCAGAACCATGTTGTTGGGAAGCAAACTTCTTCCTGTCAGCACAGATGCCAGCTGATTGTCATAATGAATTGGTAGAATGGAGAATAAAATGGTTGGTTGGATTTGAGTTATGTTCCTTTGAGTTTAGTTCTTTCTGAGGTTGACTTTCTTTCAATCATGGAGTGTCAATAAAAAGAGCTGTTGTACCAGTCAAATACTGGAGGATAAATTGAATCAACTATACACCCTTTTACAAGAAGGGTCATTGTAACAGATATTATCAGTATCAATGTGGCACTGAGAACAGTGGACTGGCAGAATCCCTAGCTCAGATACAATGCTTGGCAGCATTTCTTCCAGCACTTTTCGTTCTGAGCTCAAATTCTACCAAGGTCAACTTTGCTTTTCCCCCTTTTAGGATCTATAAAATAAATGCCTACCCTAAATCCACTGGCCTTTTGTCAAAATTTAACTTGTTTCCTACTGCCATTCTTTAATTGCAATTAACAGCCATTCCTCTTCCTGCAGGTAAATTGTAATTATCTTGGCAAGTGTGAGGTGTCAGTTGCCTCAGCTGCAATAAATGAGAGCAAAAACAATGATGGTGCTGCTGTGTGAACAATGGATCTGCTAAAAATGGCAACTAAATTCCCTCTTATAACCTCTAATAAAAGAACATTACATACTGTAGTTCTACACACTTCTAAAGAGAGCTGATCTTGATCAAAATGTTTTTTGTCAAAATGTCTGCTTGATCAAGACTGACCTGGAGCTAAGACACCAATATCAAACACTGAACACAAGAGCCTTTAGGTGGTCGATAGAGAATCTAGAAATAGCAGCCAAATGTCCCTCACATTACGTCTTGAAAACTCAGAACTAGGATAATGGATCCTGCAGTTCAGGTTCCAGTACACACTTTATGATATAGTGGGAAGGATGCAACTGCAATGTCTTTGACTTATCAGTCTGCTTGGATCAGAGATCAACTGAAGTTGTATAACACCATAAAACACATGTACATGCACACACATGTACATGCACACACACATGCTTATACACAAACACTTCCAAATACTCACAAACAGATGTCCACACACTTACTCACCCATTTACTCGCATGTATGTTCATGTGCACTCACACACACACTCTCTCTCTCTCTCTCTCTCTTTTACACACACACAGTGCTTGGGTGGGAGTAACTTACCACAACACGACTTTAGGAACGTTGGAGCCCTAATTCTTGTCCGAACACCAGTCTAGAAGAGGGCTGGATAGAACTCCTTTACCAAGGTGGGCAGGGGATGGGTGAATTCATATGCATTGCTCTGCTACCTTCAGGCTGCGTCCAGGTTGGAAGAGTCCATTGTGGCTAGCTTCAAGGTAGTTTCTGACAGACTGCTGCAGCTGTGAGGAGGAGTTAGTGGTTGCTTGATACAATTGTCACTGACTTGTATTTAGTACTCTAGTATGGTCACAGACATCAAACAGAAGCTTAGTAAAAGAATAAGTTTTGTATTTAGCAACATCTACATTCTTGAATGTGTATAATTGTATATATACAAACGCTTGTGTATGCATGCACATATATATACATATGTACGCATATATACAAGTATATATAGTTGTATACCTAGATATCTATGTCAGAATATATATATATATACACACACATATACAGATATATATACACATATATATATATATAGGCCTACACACACACACATATATATGTATATATAGAGAGAGAGCGAGAGAGAGAGGACCTGTTGTATGTATTGTTGCACACTGCATTTGACAACATATCAGAATGTGCACACATACCTATATATACATGCATATACATACAAACATACATATATACATACATATATATATATATACATATATATATATAAACCCTTGATGTGTAGCTATTGATGTGAAAATGAAATATAGTGCCATCTAAAAGGTCGTAACTGGCTGACATTTTACAGGAGGACTTCCTGTGAAAGTCTTGTATGAAAGCCATCATCTCTGGCAGAATTAAATGGTCGTATGTGATTCCTTAAACATGGCTGCCAATCTATTTGTCGTCTGCCAATAGAGATTCGATTCTCTTCTGAATCCTTCGATCTCAGTTCGCATTGACCTTTTGCTGATATATAAACAGTGCAGGGATATTTTTGTGCTTTATGTGGGTGCGTATATGTGTGTCGATGCCTGTGTATAAATTCATATATGATTCTATGTTTATGCATGTCTATATATATATATATATATATATATATAAATATACATGTTTGCATACATACATACATACATACACTCGTATATATATATACATGTATATGTGTGTGTTTGTGTGTGTGTATATATAT
>NC_068997.1:2167822-2169301 GCF_001194135.2 Octopus bimaculoides
ATCTTCAGTTATTCCAGGAATATTCACTTAATATGGTCACATCAAATCTATTCTGAAAACTGTCTTATTTGAACTTTAAAGAAAATGTAACAAATAGAAACAAAAGGCATGGCTGAGTGGTTAGAAGTTTCCAAGTTCAGTCCCACTATGTGGCACCTTGGGCAAGTTTCTTCTATTTATAGCCCCAGGTTGACCAAAGCCTTTGAGTGGCTTTGGTAGATGGAAACTGAAAGAAGCCCATTGTATGTATACATATATATGTATATATTTATGTGCATGTGTGTCTGTGCTTGTCATCCACCGCTGTTTGACAACTGGTGTTGGTTTGTTTACTTCCCCATAACCTAGCAATTCAGCAAAAGAAAACGATACAATAAATATCGATGTTCATAAAATGATAAATACTAACGTCAGTTGGTTTCAACCATAGGCGTATGCGCTTGAAGGAGGCGTATGCGCTTGAAGGAGGCGTATGCGCGTGAAGGAGGCGTATGCGCGTGAAGGAGGCGTATGCGCGTGAAGGAGGCGTATGCGCGTGAAGGAAGCGTATGCGCGTGAAGAAGAGAGACAAATTGTGTTTATGTATGTGTGAGAGAGTGACTGAGAGAGAGAGAGAGAGAGAGATACAGATTGTTTGCTCGCTTCTAACAAGAAAAGTCAAGAAAAACTGGGAGAGGGAGAAATAAAGCGTCTAATGAAAGAAAAGGAAGATAAAATGTCAGCGTTCATAAAAAATTTAAATGTATTTTTTTTTCTTCTTAAACATGAGATATAGGTTCAATGTTTTTGAAAGACACTATATTTTATAAAGAGATTATATATACTTTCTCACACAACAATTAAAATATATTTACTTTAGATCATTTATTTACTTTATATCGTTCATCTTTCTCTCCCCCCCCCCCGCCAGTACGAGTCCTAAATATCGACCTTTTCCGTAAAAAGTGTCTTCGGCGATCTTTACCAAAGATCGGCCTTTTCCGTACCCTAACCCTAACACCGTAGTGAAGATCGTGCGGGTGTTACGGAAAAGGCCGATCTTTGGTAAAGATCGCCGAAGACACTTTTTACGGAAAAAGCCCATATTTAAGACTCGTACCGTAAGATCGCCATCCATTTATTTAACAACAATGAAGCAACGAGGTATGTAACAATTTATCAGTGTGTCATTTATTTTTTTCTTAGTGAAAATCGTGCGAGTGTTATCTAAAAATTTACCTGTACTTTTTCATGGTAAATTTGAGATTTAAAAATGTTTTCCATATTCTTTATCTCTGTATGTTGGTTAATTCAATTAGAAAATAAAACCTAATGACGATGTAATTAGCAACTAGCACATTTGGTTTCTTAGTTTTTGTTTGGTTTTTTGTTTAAATTCTTTACTTGACTGTTATATTTCTTACGAAGAGTGAAAAAAATGTTTTCCATATTCTTAATCTCCGTATTTTCCCCGTACATTGAAAAATAGATGGTGAAAAG
>NC_068997.1:2171303-2176303 GCF_001194135.2 Octopus bimaculoides
GATCTGCTCGCAATTCAAAAAACGCTGCTGGGTTGATCTAAATCGTGTTGAAATGGATATTATACTTGTTATCCTTTTTGAATTTCAAAGACTCAGAAACATGTCTCTGGGTGGAAGTGCTTGTCTCCCCCTTGTAAACATAAGGACACAGGAAATGTGTCAAGGCCGACAGGAAGCGGTGCAGCTTCCTAGGTCTAACCAACTGTAGTATTATTCCCTTCAGGGGACTGTCACATTAAGTTGACAGCATACAACTACTATACCAGAAAATATCATGCTGAATCTCCCTGAGAACTACATTAAAGGAATGCAGTGTCTGTGGAGTACTCAGCCACTTGCATGTTAACTTCACAAGTAGACTGTTGCATTGATTGGATCAACTGGAATCCTCACCACCATATCCAGCAGAGTGCTAGTTATTGTTGACGTTGTACTTTGTCAGTTAAGATAGCGATAATTTCTCTCATTCCCTGTGCCTTCTTCATAGTCTACCATTGGAGAACAACCTATATTTAAAAGTAATATTTATCCCCACTTAAACATGGATATTCTGTTAGAAGAAACTATACTGCAGAAGACAACATGAAAGAAATTCTCATATTGGCTTTTTGGTGCAAAATGCACTTTTGCTTATATTGCTAGTGGGGAGATGCCTCCTCTCTACCTCCAGCACCAGGCCACCAAATCACATATTTAAAGGAAGACTCAGTGAGAAATAAACAAACACCATTCTTTGCCATTACTGTATAACATGGAAATTCAAAAGTCATGTGTTTGGTGATATGACACTGCTAAACAATATACATTTTTGCAGCAATTTACTGACAAGAGGTTGGAACCAAGAGACACATGATATCTCTTCCCTAGCCTTTCTTTTGTTACATCTACTATTTCTTTCACCAAACATCTAAACGTCCTTGTCTTCTAAATATCTGACACTAAAGGTTAGATTGGTCTTCCCTGAGGAGGTTTAATAAGACCAAAATATGTATAGTTATTAATACACTACCAAAATCAGACTAACTCCCCTCACCTATTGTATTCTATATTAATGAAATTTGGGGTTGTGCCCCTTGGCTCTTTTGTTTTTTTTTAACCAGAATTAACCATTAAGCTAGTGATAACTTTCTTCCTGTTATGGTTGAAGTTTGGTTTGAAATTTCTTCGCTTGATATATTGTTATCTTTGGTTCTAACATAGAATTTAACCGGGAATTATAAGATGTGAAGGTCTGGCAGGAACTGAACATATTTCAATACTAGATGCACACGAGTGCTCACACACATACACACATACAACTACACATACAAACAAAAAGATACATATACATGCACACACAGAAATTCATATGCACAAGTATACATACACACAAGCAAATACATGCACTCAGATATGCATACAGATATGCACACACACAACGAATGCATGCAAAGGCACACACAAACATACCCATACATGCACACTGCATACACACGCTGAGACACACATAAATAAAAGCAAGATAATCACACACACACACACACACACACACACACACACACCCAAATGTACGGACAAAGATTACACATACATACACAACATACAGTACACGATTACACAGCAACACATACACACAATGAAACAGACAGAAAATCCAAATAGATGCACACACATATGCACCCACACAAATACAACACAGAGAGGGGGGGGGGAGATATGAATATGTTTGATGTGATAGAAAGTAATTATCAGTCTGTATACTCTGTAGTCCCCTGGTTCTCGTATTTTGGTCACCATAAAAGTCTGCTCCGTAATAAAGGACTGGACTCTATAGAGTCCAAACATTGGCAGCACAAAGCCTTTTTTCATTATCTCCGTAAATCAATTCCATCCTTTGACGTCTGTTTGCAATAGTGTGCACATACAGCACACACACACACACATATATGCATGTACATATGTGTAGATATATATCTATATATATATATATATATATATATATGAGAGAGAGGGAGAGAGTCCTAGGGGTAGGATGATCTTTTCATTCATGATTGAAATTGTGTTTTCTGGGTGAGTGAATAGTTTCCTATTGATATAAAGAGACTCATCAACAGAACGCTTTTAATAAATGTACACTCCAATCCTGTACTTTTCATGTGTGCTACATATGCATACATATATATATTACATATATACATGTATATACTGTACACACACTCACACATATACACACATATACATATGCACAGTGTGTTTGTTGGTCACTAGCAAATATTCATTTAACCAATATATAATTTTAGTAATTGCTTATTAGTCTTTACAAGTCTCAACTCCCAAAACACTTACACAGCTATTGCGTTCAGAATATTTCCAAGAATTTTGTCATATTTGAAAATGAAAATTGGTCGACATTATTGATGATCTTCTATGTTAATCATTTTTCCAACTGTTGGAATAGATCCGAGTGTTTTATTTTTTTAATATCTATTTATTATTCATTTATTTATTTTTTTAGAACCAACCATTTATTGGTTTTTGCCAGTCATCAATCAGTTCATTGTTGTTGCTTTCATTCCTAACTCCCTAAGCCATTGGTAAATGTGTGTCTTCCATTGGCTGTATTTACACTGCAATTCCTTTACTAAACTGAAGTGAGACGAATATATATATAAGGAGAGGGAAATAAACAGACAATATTACTGGTAGTGTGGCAAAAACGAATCCAAAAACCATGTTACTTTATATATCCATGTACCTATGCATTGTTAGATAATCTCTCAATTTGGAGAGTACAGAGTATGGAATTCAACAAAAAACTGTACATCAACTTCATCAATTTCAAAAAGGACTTTGATGGTATACACAGACTGTTAGAATAGCTGAGACTTATGGAATTCCTCAAAAGCTTAACACCTTAAAAAAACCTGCACAGGGATACATGCTGCTGTATCAGAACTTCAACATAGTCTCAGGGGTGTGCCAAAGCTGCATGTTTTGCGAAATTTTTCTGGAGAACATTATTTTTCTTTGTGGTTGGGTCGTTGATGACCTCATTCTAGCATATTGGATGTCCACCTAGTGGTCATCCCTTATACATGTGTAATATATATATATATATAGGTACAGAACTAGCTGTGTGGTAGTAGCTTGCTTACCAACCACATGGTTCTGGGTTCAGTCCCACTGCACAGCACCTTGGACAAGTGTCTTCTCCTATAGCCTCAGGCCGACCAGAGCCTTGTGAGTGGATTTGGTAGACGGAACCTGAAAGAAGCTTGTTATATGTATATGTATATATATATATATATATATATATATATATATATATATATATGCATATGGTTGTGTGTCTGTGTTTGTCCCCACACCATTGCTTGACAACTGATGTTGGTTTGTTTACATACCCGTAACTAGTGGCACTAGTCTTGCCCGCTTATGTTCTGGTGTTTTGCAAAATTTTTTTCTGGAGAACGTTATTTTTCTTTGTGGTTGGGTCGTTGATGACCTCTTTCTAGCATATAGGATGTCCACCTAGTGGTCATCCCTTCTTATACACATGTAATACAATTTTTCTGAATTTTCATTTTTTTTTATATGTTAGGCCACTGGGTTTTAAATTGAATTAATATTCAATTTATCACCCTCTATATATAAATATATAGATAGATATAGATATATACATGTATATGATATAGACATAAGAATCAAATTTAAGCAAATGCAACTCACCTATAGATTTATATTTATTCAGCCCTAGATTCAAGACACATGAATTTCTCCAAAAGTATATTCAATACATTAAAAATATACATATAAAAACATAAATATATAAATATATGCTCTAAAAATATATTGAAAAATAAATGCATATACAGGTCGACTTAGAGATTATAAAACAATCATAAAAAGAACCAAGAGTATAAGATAAAAAGTTTGAGTGTTACTAATCCAGTTAATAACCTTATTGCTTTTCTGTGGGGGTACGGTTGTCCAGTCATAAAAAAATATTTACATCCATTTTTGGACATCAGAGAAAATTAATTCTTTAAAAGGCTCACATACTGTGCTTTTCTAATGAGAATTAACTACTGTGTTTTTATAGAGCTATATGTAAAAGATGGGGAGGAGGAAATACAAAGCATGAAGACATAAGGTTACTGATGGCTCTATAGGTATATATATATACCTATATGCACCAGTCCTCAGTCAAATCGTCCAACCCATGCTAGCATGGAAAGCGGACGTTAAACGATGATGATGATGATGATGATATATATATTGGAGAGCAAAATAAAACTAAAGATTTGGTTAAAATTTTTATTATAACATCACAAATTATGTAATCTTAACATTTCACCTGCATTTACATATAAGCCATCCACTAATCCTTACATACATAGTTACATAATTACCTTACAATATCAAATCATCAGAAGAAAAATGTAATTTAATCCATTGTTTTGTAGGCAGAGCTAAACTGAGAAGTGTATGTATATTCAATAGATTCTTCTATATATACAGCCATTAAGGAAAGGAGTTTCATTATTATTATTGTATCAGATAAAAAAAGAAAGAGAGAGAGGAAAACTGGTTTCTAAGTGCAGTCAAGTTCTCCAGGGAAGAGAAGAAATTTGGTTCCTAAACTATCTAGATCAAAGAAAGTAATGTTGATAAATGGCAAAGTATTCAGTTGCAGTAGAATCAATTGGACAAGCATTGATAATTTGACACCCTCTTTGATCTTGATAGTTTAGGAGTTAAATTTCTTCTCTTCCCCTGACATCCTAACTGCACTTGTAACTAATTTCTGTCTCTTTCCCTCTTTTTTTTTTATCACACTTATAATAAATATTAATAAAATTCTTTTCTTTGATTCTTATGTTTACAAGATTTTATTGAACAGACTTGCAGTTTTCAGCATGTATTTGCCTATCACTTGACATTAGTAACCAGCAAAGGATTAAATTACATTTTTCTTCTGATGATCTTGTGTTCTAAGGTGATTATGTAATTCTCTGTTA
>NC_068997.1:2181974-2190608 GCF_001194135.2 Octopus bimaculoides
ACGTAAAAGCACCCACTACACTCTCTGAGTGGTTGGCGTTAGGAAGGGCATCCAGCTGTAGAAACTCTGCCAAATCAGACTGGAGCCTGGTGTTGCCATCCGGTTTCACCAGTCCTCAGTCAAATCGTCCAACCCATGCTAGCATGGAAAGCGGACGTTAAACGATGATGATGATGATGATGATACATATATATGTATGTATTTGTGCATATATATGTATCTATTTGGTTATTTATACATGTGTTTTTGCATATAAATATATATATATGCATGTATTTGTGTGTGTGTATACATTTGTGTGTGTGTATACATTTGTGTGTGTTAGTGTGCATACACGTATATATATATATATATAAATGTGTGTATATCTATGTATATATGTGTGCATATATATAAGTATATAAGTGTATCTATATATGTATACCTCATTGTGTATATATATATGTGTATACATATATATATATATACACACACATACACACACATATTTATGCACATATGAATATATACATGTTTGTATATATATTTATGCACATATATCTACACATGTATATGTGTGCATGTATGTGTATGTGAGTGTGTATATGCATGTATTTATATATACATGTAGTTGTGTGTTTACAAGCATGTGCTTATATGTATGAAAGTGTGCGTGTGTGTGTGTGTATACATACACACAAATAGCATTAATACATTATATGCAATGCATATATAGCATTTCTATATACACTGTCTAAACACACATAGATACGAAAAATTAGATCCACACACACACACACACACACACACACACGCGCATGCACACGCACACACACACATATAAATATTAGGATATACATACACTGACACACACAAGCCGACATATACAAGAGACAAAAAGTAGTTGAGTATCCTTGGGTGGTTCAATATAGTTCTAAAAAAATTTCTATAATTTTCATTTGTGGCAAAGAACAGAAATATCTGAATAGAATCATATGTCTGCTTGTGTGTGTGTGTGTGTGTGTGTATATATATATATATATATATATATATATATGAGCAACAAAGATGTATAGAATATGACAAGGTGCTTCATTTTAAGGACTTAATTCAACTGAATCTAGATTATATATAAACTTGTATACCCATATGTACATATATGCCTACATGAATATGTATGTATGTATGTATGTATATATACATAGTCACACATGCAATGTTAATGCATGTAGGCACAGGCGTAGCTGAGTGGTAAGAAGCTTGCTTCTCAGTTATATGATTCTGGGTTCGATTCCACTATGTGGCACCCTGAGCAAGTGTTTTCTGTTATAGCCCTGGAACAGCCAAATCCTTCTGAGTGGATTGAGTGGATTCAATAGATGGAAACAAAGAGCAATGCATTGTGTGTGCGTGTGTGTGTCCTGGGTATGACTTTAAAGTACCTCTGGTAGTGAGGCCCTGGTATGGGATTTCTAAGCATTTGAAGAGTGTGAATTGCTTCTTAATCACTGTTATTTTCAGGTCTACTCTGACACAAAGTAGTAGCATCTCTTACAATCCCAGCTATGAGTTAACTAGCATGCCAACAAAGCCCTGCCTTATCTTCCTTCCTTCAGCAAATCCAGAACAGTGTCTGTTTCAGCATCTTGTGGCTTCCCTGGTCACACACCCTTTGCATCTGTCCATCTTTCAGCAGCAAGCCATGTGTTTTGTGCTGCTATTAGCTACAACAGGACAAAGCCAAGTGGGCTGGCTGTAAAGGCACCCCACATCATGCAGTGGATGTAGCAGCTTGTACCCAACACCAGTCCTGCATCTTGCCACTGGACCAGTTGCGAATAAGTCTATCTAATTAAGTGGTGGAGGATTGTGCACCTTCTCATCACTGGAGACACATCTTTGCACAGATTTCAATCGATCCCTCCATTTAAAAAATGGTTCTCAAATCTCTTGGCAATGAGCAGTTGGTGATGGAGGCAAGCATCTATGACAGTGGAACCGACTGGCTTGAAGCTTTCATGATGGCATCATGGGTGAGATGGTCACTGAAGTTTCTGCCTCAGAATAACAGGCTTTCTTGGTCCTGCTCATGTGTCTGGGCAGCTCTATATAGGGAAGGCACTGTCTACCTCAATCTAGTGAACAGTCTAGGAAAGGTGGCCTAAACAAAGCTTGCCTTGTTCTAACTAGTCAAGTATCTGCACCTGACTGGTCACCCTTCTCATGCAATCAAAACTTCAAGTAACTGCCAGTTTCTTCCTAGAATGTCAGAACCTTACTTGATCTTCCTTACTCAGATCAACCACATCAAAGAACTATTCTGGTTGCAGCCAAGCTGAAATGCCACAATGTAAAAAAGAATATATATATATGTGTGTGTGTGTGCATATATGTCCACCTTTGTCTTGGCATCATGTGCTGATTTTAAATCAGCATCACTATGAAAAACATGTCTGGCCATGGTGAAGTATCATCTTGCTTGGAAGATGACAGGAGAGGCATTTTAGCATAAAAAATCTATCTCAGTAAACTCATCTCCCTTGCAAGCATGGAAAAGCGGATGTTATGATGAGAGTGCATGTGTGTATATGTATTTATGTGTGTGTTTATGTATGCATGTACGTATGTACGAGGTAGTATCAAAAAGTTCCCACACTAGTTCTGTAACATGCCAACAGATGGCAGCACACAGTTGATTACACAATGAGAGCTAGAAGTAACCTTCATGAGGCAGTGTACCAGGTGACATTGCTGTATTTACTTTGAACGTTGTGAAATTTGTGGTTTTGTGATCAAACATGTGCTGTAGTCTGTGATTTTTGCCATAGACAGGAAGTTAGAACAAAGATCCAATGTGAAATCTTGCTTTAAGCTTGGGAAGTCTGTTACATAGACATTGAGCATGCTTCAGTAAGCTTACTGCAATGAGGCACTGGGTCGTACACGATGTTTCAAGTGGCATGGGCACTTCAGAAGTGGACGAACTTCACTGGAAGTGAATGAGTGATCCGAAAGATTTGGAAGACAAGCATCACCCCCAGAAATGTGGAGAAAATTCATTAGCTTGTGCATGAGGATTATTGGAGGAAGATCAATGACAATTTGAAGCATTTGAGGGAGGACTCTCAAATTTGAAGCATTTGAAAGTGACTGGATCTGTCACATTCAAAGACAATGCATATATAACATTTCTATATACATTGTATAAACACACATCATCATCGTCGTTGTCGTTTAACGTCCACTTTCCATGCTAGCATGGGTTGGACGATTTGACAGGACTGGTAAAACCAGATGGCTACACCAGGCTTCAATCTGATTTGGCAGAGTTTCTACAGCTGGATGCCCTTCCTAACGCCAACCACTCAGAGTGTAGCGGGTGCTTTTTACGTGCCACTGGCATGAAAGCCAGTCAGGCGGTACTGGCAACGGCCACGCTCAAAATGGTGTATTTTATGTGCCACCCACACAAGAGCCATTCCAGGGAGATAAGAAAAATTAGATCCACACACATGCACACACACACATAAAGTATTAGGATATACATACATTGACACGCACAAGCTGACATATACAAGAGACAAAAAGTAGTTGAGTATCCTTGGGTGGTTCAATATAGTTCTAAAGAAATTTCTATAATTTTCATTTGTGGCAAAGAACAGAAATATCTGAATAGAATCATATGTTTGCTTGTGTGTGCGTGTGTGTGTGTGTGTGTGTGCGTGTGTGTTTGTGTTTGTGTGCGTGTGTGTGTCTGTGTATGTGTGTATATACATATCTATACATATAATATATGCATGTGTATGTATGTATGTATGTTGTGGTGTATATATATAAATGTTCTCTACGTGGCTTGTGTGTTTTCTGTACTCTGGTTATTATTATTTTCTTGTCTATGTTTTGTTTGCAATGTCCTGTACCCAGATATGCACCTATATATACAGGTAGACGTAGGTATGCACATACCTGTACATATATATGCATATACTCATTTATTATTTGTTTTATATATATCTATATATAACAAAGATGTATAGAATGTATAACAAGGTGTCTCAATTTAAGTACCTAATTCAACTGAATCAAGATTATATATATATACTTGTGTACCCATTTGTACATATATGCCCACATGAATATGTATGTATGTATATATACATACATATATGCATATATATATGCACACATATATACATAAGCATTTGAAAGTGACTGGATCCAACTTAGAGCTAAGAACTGGATTCTTCATGACAACAATGCACCCTGTTGCCCTGACTTGTGGGTTATTTGTCAAAAACAACATGGTATCACTTCTGCACTTGCTCTATTTATCAGGGAAAATGAGGAGATGGTCATGGACAGTGTGTCATGGACAGTGTGTCATGGACAGTGTGTCATGGACAGTGTGTCATGGACAGTGTGTCATGGACAGTGTGTCATGGACAGTGTGTCATGGACAGTGTGTCATGGACAGTGTGTCATGGACAGTGTGTCATGGACAGTGTGTCATGGACAGTGTGTCATGGACAGTGTGTCATGGACAGTGTGTCATGGACAGTGTGTCATTGAAAGATTGTCAGATCAGGGATAACAAGGGGTAAAACAACAGCAACAAATGTATCTAGTATGAACATCAATTTACTGTCAGATGTTTCAATTCTCTAAAAATACTTTATGGTATAAGTGAAATACAGCTGCTATTTCTAGCAAGCTGAATGATCGTGCAATGCTCTATCATTGTCTATGCCGTCTATGTGTATGTTTACATATGTCTATATATATAGACACGCACATGCACACACACACACACACACACATGTGAACGTTTATTTTATACATATGTTTCTATATCTGTTTAATACTTCTCCTACCTCGCCTTTATGTGCCATTAGCAGAAATACCCCTGTTACCATTATTCAAATTAGGTGTTTGATTCAGTAAGCCATTATATTGAAAAGGAAAACTACCAATATGGTAGTTAGTGTTTTCTTCTTAACAATTCATCTTTCATTTGTAGAAGATTTACTTCTGGAGATGTAGTTGTGAGGTTTATGCATTGTTTAAATGTTAGATGAGGTGTTTGTTCATTATAGATTTTCTTTAAAACATTCATTTCCAATCAATCAAGACATGATTTGTATTATTGAGTCAAGGAAACTTCTAAGCAATTGTTTGGATGACTAGAAATGGCAATCATTTCTCCATCAAATCACACTTCAGGTGGTCTTTAAAAAGGCAGAACCTGCCAGATAAAATAAGTAGAGATATGAAAGAAAAACAGGAAAGTCGCAATTGGATTGTCTGCTGGATAAGGTCCATGCAACAATTTGTCTTGATTTTCTTCATACTGGGAGTCATCTGTGGATACTTTTAGGGAGCAGTAATGTGTTGTATCTTCTCAAATGTAACAGAGACATAAGTTAAAAGATTTCGACTGGGGATTGAAACTGGGTTCGCTTATTTCACATATTGGCTATTTCCTTTACAAGTCAATAACATTCCCCTTTGGTTGACATATTCTAATTTTAAAAATCAATCCCCAAAGACCATGTGTTATTATTTTCATGTTCTATAGCATTCCAAACTTAGCTGTCACAGTTTCCACTTTAGTTGGCTACTCTACACTATGGAGACTGTAAGCTCCCATTATGATAAATACAAGCCACAGCTTCAGAGTTACCATTATTGCAGAGAACGTCAGTTGTACAGAGTGACCTGATTCAAACACACAAACACGCAGAATGTTATTTCGGGAATTGGTCTAAAAGAAAATTAAAAAAAAAAGGTGACACATGGGAGTTGCTTAGACATAAACAAAAATAAGCATAGTGGAATAAATGTCATTTTTCTAATATTGAGAGCCAAAATAGTAAAATCTTACTTTCAAATGGGATTTAAGATTGAGGTCGATTTCTTCAAGAACACAATAGTATATTCCAATATACTGACAATGTCTTCACATCTTCTTACACTTTTATCATCACTCCCATTTTAGCTTTTGGTAGTCACCTTTCTAACCAGCCTCTTACTGATTGTTATTGTTGTAGTTGTAGTTGTTGTTGTTATCAGTATTTTTGGCTTTTATGATGATATTTTTGTCATAACTATTTTTGACAATATTGTTATTCAACTTGGTGCTATTTTCCTTGCTTATGTTTTATCTGTTGTGTTATCTCATTGTGCTAGAATTTTTCTCCCTGAGGGAAATAGAGAGTAAACCATACAATGAATGGACTTGAACTTGGTAACTAGAAGTAAAGTATGAATTTCTTCATGATACAGTCTATGCTGCTAAATCTTTACTATTCAATATTACAGTAGAGAAGGAGAAGCATTTTAGTGTAGGTTTTTACAGCTGGAAATCGACAATGGCAGTGTTGAAGACAGGAGCTGAATAATGATGGGAAAGAAGTTTGGCAAATTATGCAGAACAGAAGTTCGGCAATGGTTCACAGGGGGGAATGCGAAATAAGGGAGTGTTGAGATATATATATATATATATATATATATATATATTTAAAATTTATTTATAAGGGTAGAAATTGATATTAATCAATTAAAACCAGTGGTGTAGCGTATTAAAACAATCCGATGATTAAAATTATGTCACATACAAAAATAAGAGGAATGACCAGCAAAAGCGAGGACATATTTTTCGTGGTCAGATGATTCGGCATCTATTTCTAGCATATAGGAGTCCACTTTGGCTGGTCATTCCTCTTATTTTTGTATGTGATATATCATCATCATCATCATCATCGTTTAACGTCCGCTTTGCATGCTAGCATGGGTTGGACAATTTGACTGAGGACTGGTAAAACCGGATGGCAACACCAGGCTCCAATCTAATTTGGCAGAGTTTCTACAGCTGGATGCCCTTCCTAACGCCAACCACTCAGAGAGGGTAGTGGGTGCTTTTACGTGTCACCTGCACGAAAACGGCCACGCTCGAAATGGTGTCTTTTATGTGCCACCCGCACAAGCCAGTCCAGGGGCACTGGCAACGATCTCACTTAGCTTGCCGGGTCTTCTCACGCACAGCACATTTCCAAAGGTCTCGAAGCATGTTAGGTAAGTTGATGTATAAAAAATAATAAATACATTTGATACAAAAACTTCTCCTACATTTACATATAAAAAGGTCCAACTTACACAAATAGAAATGAGATCATTTCTATTCTGTGTTAGTCGGACCTTTTTATATATAAACCTATGTACATTTTTTGTATTAAATGTATTTAATATATTTTGTATATCGACATGCCTAACTTGCTTGTCCTTACATTTACTCCTCTACCTGCCCTATACAGAGAATACCTGTCTCTAATCTATATATGTGTGTGTGTGTGTGTGTGTGTGCATGTGTGTGTGTGTGGCCATATTGCTCGAATGGCAGATGAATGCCTGTTGAAACAATTGTTTTAGGGTGAGCTTGCAGAGGGGAAACACTATTGGCATAAGCCTAAAAAGATGTTTAAGGACGGCATAAGGACTGCCATGAAGTCACTTGGAATGGATCCAGAAAACACAGAAAACCCTTACTTCGAATCGAGTTGGATGGCAAACAAAGGTGCGGAGTGGAGTGAAAGCATTTGAAGAGGCCAGGATGACGCACGTAAGATTTGAAAGAGATCTAAGGAAGAATGTTACAAACGAGAAAGTGAATGGCAATGACCTTTTTGTGTGCACAGTTTGTGACAGACGATGCCTTTCTTTTGCGGGGCTCAAATCTCATTTGCGAACCCATGGAAAACGAACTTCCACCAGCTATTCTGCCTATATGTCTGTGCACACCTTTCAATGCAGTGTATGCCAGAGCGTTTGCAAATCTAACGGAGGCCTCAAAGGACATTTTAAGATCCACAAAAATCAGAGATTATCTGAAGCTCTTGATGGTCTAAATCAGACATGCAGTCTGTGTGGGTGTCTTTTCAAAACATTGTCTGATTTAAAAAGCCACATCAGATGCCATGATGGTTCTAAGGTGTAGGCACAGGAGGTGGTCAAAATCTGCATAGGGAGTAGACAACCACCACCATATGTATATGTATACATGTCCATATATGGATATCTGTATGTATATGTGTATGTACATATATATATATATATATGTGTGTGTGTGTGTGTATATGTATATATGTGTGTGTGTGTGTGTATATGTATATATGTGTGTGTGTGTGTGTATATGTATATATGTGTGTGTGTGTGTGTGTATATATATATATGTATATATATGTGTATATATATGTGTGTGTGTGTCTGTGTCCCCCCCATCACTTGACAACCGATGTTGGTGTGTTTACATTCCCGTAACTTAGCAGTTCAGCAAAAGGGACCAAGAGAGTAAGTACCGGGGTTACAAAAAGAATAAGTACCTAGGATCGATTTGTTTGACTTAAGGTGGTGCTCCAGCATGGCCGCAGTCAAATGACTGAAACTAATAAAAGAATATATATATATATATAATCAGGAGCAAATATTCAGGATTGAATATTTATATAGATGCTAATATTACTATTTTTATTGAAGGCAATATAGATGGTTGATAGTAACAGCATAATTAATATAGGCAGTTGCAGGCCTAAAATAGCATTATATAGCTATAAAATTAAGATTATATCAATCAAAATAACACTGGAAACATTTGTAGCAGGT
>NC_068997.1:2190921-2192415 GCF_001194135.2 Octopus bimaculoides
TGTGTGTGTGTGTGTGTATGTTTGTGTGTCTGTGTTTGTCTCCCCAACATTGCTTGACAACAGATGCTGGTGTGTTTACCTCCCCGTAACTTAGCGGTTCGGCAAAAGAGACCGATAGAATAAATACTAGGCTTACAAAGAATAAGACCTGGGGGTCGATGTGCTCGACTAAAGGCGGTGCTCCAGCATGGCTGCAGTCAAATGACTGAAACAAGTAAAAGAGTATATATATATATATATATATATAATGTTGATGTCATAAGAATTTAAACCCTTCAAGGACATGAAATCATTCTTTATAGGAACAGTGAATCTTGAAGCAAATGAAACTAAATAATAGGATGTCAATATTGGGTTAAAAAATCCTCTGGATGAAAGAACAAAGTTGGAGGCTCTTCATGGGACTCAAATCCATCATTCTCAGCTGAAAAGTGGTAGTCACAGTTCTAGGACAGCATTCTTCACCCTATGAGATGTCATCTGGTGTACCGCAGGGATCTGTTCTTGGTCCCCTTTTGTTTGTTGCATACATTAATGATATAGATGCCAACTTAAAGAATGCCAGAGTGCTGAAATATGCAGATGACATCAAGCTGTACCTTGAAATAAGAAGACAGATCCTGAACACTATAGATCTTTCCTGCAATCGGACCGTGACACAATGCAACAGTGGATTACTGACTGGCAACTGAAGCTGGCTCTGGACAAGTATACCAGCATACATTTTGGGAGGAAAAACCCAGCATCCACATACTCTCTCCACAACGTTAATATCAAGAAGTCTTCTTCTGAATGTGTCCTGAGCATTACTGTCGGTAGCGATTTGTGTTGGACAAAGCACATCTCTACAATTGTCAAGAAGGCCGAGGGTGTCTCAGCATCACTCAGCAAGGCCTTTGTGAGCCACTCTCCAGTTATCTATTTAAGGCTGTATATGGCTATGGTCTGACCACACTTGGAATTTGCATCACCAGTCTGGAACCCCTATCTTGCATAGAACATCGACCTTCTGGAAACTGTTCAGAGACGTGCAACCAAGCAAATCCCCTCCATCAGGCACCTACCACACTCTGAATACCT
This sequence comes from Octopus bimaculoides, assembly GCF_001194135.2. NCBI lineage: Eukaryota > Metazoa > Mollusca > Cephalopoda > Octopoda > Octopodidae > Octopus > Octopus bimaculoides. Next base: position 2,192,002 of record NC_068997.1, read on the forward strand.
TGCTTTCCTGGGCATGGATACACTGAAGCTCCGACGTCTGGCAACTGACTTGGTAAACACCCACAAAATTATTAACCATCGTGCCAACAACCACCTTGTGAGCACCTTTTTGAGCTCCATGTGTCTAATACACATGGGCATGCCTACAAAGTCAGGAAACAGCACAGCTCCCATGACTTTCAGAAGCATTTTTTCACATTCCGTGTTTCTGAATCATAGAACAATTGTTCGTTGCCAAGAGACTGCATCCTTTAGAACCCCCATGCTTCCTGAAATTCGCCAACACTACACCTGATATCCCACTCCCATATGCATGCACACATGTAATCATGAAGGCGGTGAGCTGGCAGAACCGTTAGCACGCCGGACGAAATGCTTAGTGGTATTTCGTCTGCCGTTACGTTCTGAGTTCAA
>NC_068997.1:2192425-2197519 GCF_001194135.2 Octopus bimaculoides
CGAGGTCGACTTTGCCTTTCATCCTTTCGAGGTCGATTAAATAAGTACCAGTTACGCACTGGGGTCGATATAATCGACTTAATCCGTTTGTCTGTCCTTGTTTGTTCCCTCTGTGTGTAGCCCCTTGTGGGTAGTAAAGAAATAGCACACATGTAATCAGGACTCATACACTGCTCACTTTCCTGACTTTTGCACATAATTCTATGTGCTGCACATGCACCGTTGATGAGTTGCAGTGCACCTTACAATAATTTCCTTATTTTATAAAACACATGCATAAACAACAAGAACAATGCAATCATTGGTAAAATGTATTTTATTTATCAATTTATTTTATCAGTTTTTGTTAATAATAATAATAATTTTTTCTCCAAATTTTACAATAAAATACATGAAAATCTTAGAATCCCTTTTGTGTCTTTAGAAATGTCCAATATTAGAGAAATGGCATCAGTTTTTCATTAACCATTAATTATATCATATTCTTGTAATGTTACTATTACTGTTGTGATTATTATTATTATTATTAATTTACACTATATTTGTGTTGTTTCTTGCTTTCCTTCTTTTTTTCTTTTTTTTGCAGTATATAAAACTATCTGGGTGAGGGTGGGAGGTGGATCAAAGGTGAAAGGTGAAGGTCAGAAGAGTGAGATATGAGATGGGGAGGGATGAAGATTCTGTGATGTTGACCAGTGGAAAGTATAGAATGTGGATAGTGACTGGTCAGTAGTGGGCGATTGTGGGGTGAAAAAAGAGTGGGGAGTTTTCAGGTTATTCATTGATCAACAGTGAACTTAACGAGACATTGATTGGTCATTGAAAATGGGGGAGGAGGAGGAGGAGGAAGTGCTTTAAGTCATTGATTAGACAATGGTTGGTGCATTCTATAACTAAATGATTTCTAATTAAAAATTTGTGAAGTGTAGTAGTAGTAGTAGTGAGGGTAGGCCTTATTCTTGTACATTGTATGGGAAGGGGAGTGAAAAGAAGGGTAAAAGAGAGACTGAGAAGGAGGTAGAAATATAGAAGACTTTGAGGTAGGGCAGGGAGGAGGGGAGACATTTGAAATCAATGAGTTGTTGTTGTATAGCCCCAGGTTAACCTTGATTTAGTGAACAGACAGACCTATGATCAAATATACTCCAGCTGTGATTTGAAGGTGATTGTGCTGCTATTTCTAGCAGAACAATTAACCACATAGGGACTTTTTCGTTGGTTGAAAGGGAAAAAACGAGAAGGATAGAGATAGAGTAAATAAAAGGAGAGGGAAGGATTTGTGGGGAGAAGGAGATGACAGTAAAGGGAGAGAGAGAGAAACAGTTGAGAGAGAGGGAAAGACTGAAAAAGAGAGAGAGAGAGTGTGTGTTTGTTTGTTTCAGAGAGTGTGGGGAGGGAGTATTTTGTTGATAATAACCTTGATTCTTGATAGAAATCCATGAGAAATCTCTAAGATTAATTCCAAAGTGTTAATGAATATCTCATCGTTGTTGTTGTTGACACTAATCATCATCATTATTATCATCAACTAAAACAAAAATGACCAATTTCAGTCTCTTTTACAACGGCACAAAAATGAAATGTAGATTTGGTTATTAATGTATGGCACCTCCCACATGGACATGCATACCCCCACATGGCTGAAATCTTGGGTCATCAGTCGTTTGTGAGGTCACCTATTCTTTCTGGTAGGATTTTATCTTTTGTCAGAAAGAAGCTAAAAATGTGTGTATGTATGTATGTATGTGAGCATGTTAGATTTCTAAATTTCCTGTGTATGTGTTATATTTAGATGTTATATTTCTATATTTTGTTGTAGATTGTAAGTAGTGTGTAGAAAATATGCTGGTCGGGGTACTCTAGTTAAGCCTAATTAGAGTACATCTCACTGCCAACATAGTTAAGTACAACCATAGAACTTATATATAAGTTTTAATTATTATTTAACTGAAGGATATACCTGACTGACCAAACTTATAATCAAAGACCCTCCTTGTTAGGAACCATCCTGACTTGGTTGCAATGCTCCTAGAAGCATGTTGTCTGTGTTCTTTCTGTAAGAGGTTTGATGTGGTTTGGCTGCTATTTCTAGCAGGTCAAATGATACTGCAGAAGTTCTCTGTAGGGCTTTAGCAGGGCTTTGATTTTGGTTACTTGGAGAAAATGGTCTGAGATTTAGAACTTATAATTCTGATCCTGTGGTTAGTAAATTATCTTCTAGGGGTAGGTGTATGCTATTAATCCTTAGTCAAGATTCTCAGGTATTACTTAAATATAAGAGGTGGGGAATAGCTTTTCTAAATCTAAATCCACCAACCACAGATATTGTCTCTCTAAACAACCACATTTTACAGATAAAACGCATTATGGAAAATAATCTGTTTAATCTTTAAAACCAATAACAATAATTTAAACCAAAAACAATAATTTAAAACAAATTATATACCCAAATTAAATTGTAAAATTAAGTTTATTTTCCTCAGCACAGATGTGATGCACCCACACATAACTGCCATTCACCTTTGGTCTTAAGCATGAGTTTCCTACCCATGAACTAATAAAAGACATTTCCCACTGGACAGGGTGAGTTTTTTCTTACAAACTGAATGGGGTAGGGAGGCGTTCAGAGTATAACCACCCCAGTACCTGATTATTATTTTCTGTAATTTTGTAAAACTTTCTGGAAGGATGGAAGAGAAAGTTATCTGTGGTGAGATTTTTGCACAAAAACAAAACACATAACTAAATACCATAATACATTTTGTCCAGAATGGGTGGCTGTTTGAGGGAGATTTATCTACTATTTCCAACAGGCTCAGTGACCGAGTAAGACTTCTTTATAATGGGAGGCTATAGCTTTCAACTAATAATAACTCTAATTTTAAGGGGAGGAGCAAGACCTGAAATTTTGTGGGTTGGGGGCAAATTGATTATATATCAACCTCATAAAGAGGAAAAGCAAACTCAAGCTCTGTGGAATTCTAACTCTGAGCATAAAGACAGACAAAATGTTAACAATTCTGTCAGCTTGCCACCTTAATAAGTTATTATGGGGTTAACTAAATCAACCTTAGTATTCATTGACTCCAGGGAGATTAAAAGGAATGATCAACCATCAGTGAAATATGAACCTAGAACACAAAGGGTTGTAAAATTGTATGTCTATCACTTTTGCCAAACAACTTAGTGGTTGTAGTAGTAGTGACTTCTTAAAGAGGCAAAAGGCCAGAATTTTGGACCAGAGGGTATAATTTGAATTATATGGACCCAGGGAAAATGAAAGGTGAAGTTGATCTTAGTGGGATTTGAGCTTAAATTATAAAAGCTGTAACTAAATACCACAAGGCATTTCTTCTGGTATTCTAACATCTCTGTCAATCCATCAGCCAATAATGCTTTGTAAGATAGGTAGAAAGCCACCGGGGGTTATGTTGAAACCAGTATGTAACTGGTACATCACTGATACTATAGAACCAAGGCCCTAACGGTGGGAGAGGAACAAACATTTGAATCTATAGACCCTGATTTCTTCCACTGACATAAAGCCAGAAAAATGGAGTGTGAAGGTGGGAGATGATATAGAAGACTGAACCCAGATTGTGACTGGTATTTCTTTTATCAACAATCAACAAGACTAATAAAATGTTTCAATTATTGGCACAAGGCCAGCAATTTTAGGGAGAGGCCATTACTCTATTACATCGACTCTCCCCAGTAGTCAACTGGTACTCTATTTTTGTCAGGCTTGAAAGGATGAAAAACTAAGTTGACTTTAGCAGGATTGGAACTCAGAATGTAAAGAGCTGGAAGTAAATCTGCTATGCATTTTGTCTGAAGCACTTATGTTTCTGTTAGGTCATTTGCTTGAATAATAATAATAATAATAATAATAATAATAATAATAATGTTGATGATAAACTTGAAAAAAAATCTGTCAATTGGAGAATTGTTTGAAAATCTGAATTATTGATGCAAATATATTTTAAAATATGGAATATTCTGGAGAAATTTCCATCAATTAGAAACAAAAAACAAAACAAAACAGAAATATACATCTTCATATATACATCCATATATATATATATATATATATATATACACATATTCATATATATATAATATACATATGTATACATATATATAATATTCTATGTATATGTAAAAGGTTTACCAATAGTGATATTATGTGGTAATATAACAAAGGTTATCAGAATTAACAAAACAGTAGATTGTTGTTGTTGTTGTTGTTACCATAATTATTATTATGATTACAACATGACAATAGGAATATTGATAAAAATATAGATTTTTTTTTCTGAATATTTTCTGGGTATTTTTTCTTTTTTTTTTTTTTTTTTTTTTTTTTTTTTTTTTACTTTTGAGTTTAAAATCCTTTCAGTTTGTGATTGAATATTCTCTCCATATTTTATTCTGCAACTGTTTTTCACTGGAATTGGTTAGCAATGGAGGTTTTTGTGCGTTGAAAGTTTTTACAGTAAGTTGGATGTATGGTCTGTCCTAGTTACTGTATGAAGAGGTGAGGCGTTCAAAGTCTACAGTTTCTAAAATTAGGTTCCAAGAAGTTTGGTAAAAAAGCTGAAATAATTTACAAGAATCAAAAGAAATCTCTAATATTTAGTCGCACTATAAACACTACATACATACACACTACAGACACTACAGGCATATATATCGAACAGCCAACTGCCATCTCTGAAGAGCACAGGGCTATATAATCGAGCAGTTATCTAACACTCCACTGAACCCCTAGTGCAAAACTGATTGGTAAGATCAGCTGTTATGGATACATAATACTGTATATTTCGATTAGTGTGTGTGTGTGTGTGTGTGTGTGTGTGTGTGTGTGTGTGTGTGTGTGTGTATATATATATACACACACATACATACACACTGTAAACGTATATATCCAAGACAGCCCTACACTTATACCATACAAACACTACACACACATGCACTATAAATGCAACAGGCACATATATCCAAGACATGCATATATACTATACAGACACTATATACATATACACCCTATACATTCAGATACTATTCTATAGGCTTCATCATCAACATTTAGAC
>NC_068997.1:2197961-2198887 GCF_001194135.2 Octopus bimaculoides
TATATACTGGAGTAAGCACATAAAATGTGCAACAAGGTGGAAAGAAGAGTACTCAAATACCAGAGGTAGAGTAATATGCTTTATTTAAAAGCAGCAGAAATATAACAAAAGACTGTTACTCGGAGTTTCACGTTCCCGTTCATCAAACAAAACTGTCCGATGAACGGGAACGTGAAACTCCGAGTAACAGTCTTTTGTTATATTTCTGCTGCTTTTAAATAAGGTATATATATAGACAGGCGGGCAGGTAGACAGACAGACAGACAATATAATTATAATTAAGGCACAAAAACCACTATGCCTACATGCTAAAAACAAAGACACCAAATATGTCCAACAACTACAACATTCACTTCAATATACATGGTTGGATGTATTTGGCATCTCTTTCTAGCATATAGGTATAGTGGTTTCTGAGCCCTTAATTATTATCATGATCTATATGATTATATATCTATACACGGATTTTACCAAAAAAGGTTTTTTCTTTATATGCTGGCCCCAGATAAAATCCATTCATTTTTAATGATTTTGTCTAATTATGTTGAGATGTATTTCATTCACTTCAGGACCGTTTATTTACTTCTGCACTATTCTTACCAAATACACAAGTGTTGAGCTGGACTACGAAATTCGATTTCTATATATTTGTGGATATTCATATGTACTCGTATTTGTGCTTGTGCATTTATATGGGTATACTCTCTTTTACTTGTTTCAGTCATTTGACTGCGGCCATGCTGGGGCACCGCTTTTAGTCGAGCAACTCGACACCAGGACTTATTCTTTGTAAACCTAGTACTTATTCTATCGGTCTCTTTTTGCCGAACCGCCAAGTTACGGGGACGCAAACACACCAGCATCGGTCGTCAAGCGAAGCTGGAGGGACAAACACAGACACACAAACATATACACACACATACACA
>NC_068997.1:2203456-2203753 GCF_001194135.2 Octopus bimaculoides
ATATATATATATATATATATATATATATATATATACATATATGCATACATATACATGCATATATATATATATGTATATATGTATGTATATGTTTGTATATATATATGTATGTATATATATATGTATTTATATATATGTATGTATGTATGTATATGTATGTATATATATATGTATGTATATATATGTATTTATATATATATATGTATATGTATGTATATATATGTATTTATATATATGTATGTATATGTATGTATATATATATATATATATATATATATATATATATATATATATACA
>NC_068997.1:2203786-2204920 GCF_001194135.2 Octopus bimaculoides
ATATATGCACACATACACAAACGAACTACACAAGTGCTTCTTAATATCGCTGGTACCACTCTGCTCCCTGGAGATTGATGGTAGCTTTTATATACCTAGTCAAGAAAACTGGGGCAGTAAGGGGGTGGATGGGGTTGCAATAGATGCATCTTTACAGGTTTATTTTAATCTTTGTTTTGTTTATGAAATATTAATTTCACATAATTTAACATACATTTTATGATAAACTGCTTGCTAGATATAATCACAACAATAACATATTAATAATAATAATAATTCTTTCTATTATATGCACAAGGACTGAAATTTGAGGGGAGGAGGCTAGTTGATTGCATTGACCCTAGTACTCAACTGGGACTTATTTTTATCAACCTTGAAAGGATGAAAGGCAAAGTTGGTCCTGGCAGAATTTGAACTTGGAATAATTCTGCCAGTTACCTGGTTAATAATAATAATAATCATAATAACAATAATCCTGTGTACTAAAAGCACAAGGACTGAAATTTGTGGGTAGAGGACTAGTCGATTACATCGATCCCAGCGCTTCGCTGGTACTTACGTTATCAACCCCGAAAGGATGAAAGGCAAAGTTGACCGTGGCAGAATTTGAACTCGGAATGTATTGACGGACAAAATGCCACTAACCATTTTGTTTGGTGGGCTAACAATTCTGCCGGCTTGCCAGATGAATGATAATAATAATAATAAATGTGAAATGTGAAAAGTAAAGAAAAGAAAAGTGGACATATACCATCTAAGCTTATAGAATGGCACCGTGGTAAGGTGATCACCTGCATCAAACTAGTACATGGAACTAAATGCCCCTGGTCTGATATTATGTGTATGTAATTTAAAAATGGTAGGAAGGGTATTGATTGATAGATATGTGGCATTCAATAAGTGTCAGGAATAGAAGAGCAATAATTAAGAAAGTGTTTGAGAAGCACTGCCCTATACAAATACATACAGTACACAGATACTTATACATATATAGATTACAGACACACATATAGACTATAGGTACGTACACATATGTTGACTACAGATACATATATATATAGAGGAATTACAATTACATGTATATATATATATATATATATATATATATATATATATATATATATATATATATAT
>NC_068997.1:2205599-2209600 GCF_001194135.2 Octopus bimaculoides
ATACTAGCCACCTCTGATGAGCATAGGGTTATATAATCAGATTGTTATATAACACTCCATTGTACACCTAGCATGAAACCGATTGGTAAGATCAGCTGTGATGGATATATAATACTGTACACTTTGGACAATACATACATATATATATGTGTGTATATATATATATATATATATATATAAACATGTATATATACACACACACGCACATTTTACATAAGCAGATCAACTTTACCAATGAGTAGCAATTTCAACTGAATTTTGTTTCGTGTTTTTTCAATTTGCCTTTTTTTTTTGTCTTTTTAGTGTTTTAAAACTGTAAAATAAACTCAAGATATTTATATAGAAACTAGCCACCGTCATTGTTATCATTATCATAATAGCATTCATATCCAGTATTTTTTTCTGGGTTGGACAGGTCTATTACACATTGAATCATTCCAAGAATGAGGTGAATCAAAAGCTGAAAGCTGAATGCCAAAAAAAAAAAAAATTTTTTTTTTAAATATTCACGAGAAATTGAATTTCCTTTTGTTATTGAATTTTGATTTAAACTGTAAATTTTAATTGCAAATTTATTCCATTCACCACCTCTCATCATAGTTTGTGAAATAATCTGTCGTAAACATGCACAAAGGTATACGCACACAAGTGTATTACTATTAGCTTCATTTTATATACCCATACAAGTGGCTTATATTTATGTGCGTGAGTGTGTAAATATATATATGTATATATATATATATATATACATGTATGTATATATATAAAGAGAGAAAAGGATAAATATATTTCTAGCTTTGCCATTGTTCTCTATCCTTTTCTCTCTTTATACATGCACACGCTAATACACGATCTATGTTATAATCCCCACTCATGTTTATACAACGAATGGGGCAAAACTAGCCGGTATACAGCACTTGGTATTACTTGTATCTTTAGGGTTTGGTTGAATCCAATACCCTTCTTAACCTTATATATATATATATATATATATATACACCTCCTGTGCTTGTATATTTTAAGATACACACACACACACACACACACACATAAATATATATATATATATATATATATATATATTAATATATATTAATATAATCTTTAAGACACACTCACACACATACATTTACACCTGTATATACTGTAATATGATTTATGTCAGACAAGTAAAAGGAAATTGATACAAATTAAGTTATTGTTAACCAACTGGAATACTAACAATGACTTTTCTGGAAATGGTATTGAATTCTGTATCTGTGTCTAGGGATATATATATATATATATATATATATGTCTACATACATATGACATGCATGGATTATATACACTCATGCAAGCAGGTGTATGTGTGTATCATGCAGCTTCTAATTTTGGTCGTTTGTGTTTATGTAGGGACTAGTTTTAACAGCTGGATCCCCTCTATACCATGCAAACTACACATTTTTACAGCTAGATGCCTGCCACACTCCACTAACTAGGAGCCACAATTTTTACAGCTAGATCTCCTCCATATTTCCCTAACTTGGTACTACACATTTTAGTACCAAGTAGATGGCTGCTGTACCCCACTAACTAGAGGCTAGAGTTTTAACAGCTGGATGCCCTCTCTACACTAAATAGGGGCCACAGTTTTAAAAGCTTGATACCCTCTGTAACACTCTAATTAAGGGCTACATTTTTAACAGCTGGATACCCACTCTACACAAAGAGCTACTGTTTTAACAGCTGGGTACCCTCTCTACACTAAATAGGAGCTAGAGTTTTACCAGCTGGATGCCTTTTGATACGAACAAAAAGCTGCAGTTTTAACAGCTAGATGCCCTTGTACCCTCTAACTACTGCTTTAACATTTGGATGCCCTCTCTACACTAGATAGGGGTTAGTTTTAACAGCTGGATGTCCTCTGCCTTGTACTAACTCGGGGCAACAGTTGGAAACAAAGCCAAAAGTATATATGAGTGAGATGTAATCCTCTGTGCCAGATAGGAGCACAGAAACAACTGTCCAAGTCACACCAGCATGAAAATCTCCAAGAGGATGAAAATTGATCATGGCAGACAAAATACGACTAGTTATTTTGCCTGGCCTTCTAATGGTTCTGTCCAAGCCATGCCATTCTTTCAAATATTATTTTATTTGTTTATTTGTAGAATGTGGGTGATATATATATAATGGATTGGTGTCTTCGTAACATCTATAGTAGTCTTCCATAGATAATGGCATTATCTGCTCATGTCATTCACAATACATTATATATATAAATGGGTTTCTAGAAAGCTTGTAATGTTGTTGATAATGAGGAAGGGCATCTAGTTGCAGAAACCATTCTTAAAACTTAATGTTAAGAGCAAGATGTGATCCCTTGATACATCTAGCAGAGCAATATCGCTTGATTAACAACTGAGCTGCATTGATGATCTATCCAGTCCATGACAGCATGAAAAGGGAGCATAAAACAACGGTATGTGAGTGTGGCCACATCTACATGCATACATGTCAAGGTAGGTTTAAAGTTTATTTGATTCACCGAGGAAGTTCTCAGAATATGATGCCACACAGGGGCCACATCACCATCATCATCATCATCATCATCATGGCAGGTACATCTAGACTGAATGGGTGAGTAGTTATGGATTCACTTCAGTTCTTAAGAATAACACGAAGGTGTTTGTGTGTGTGTTGGGTTAGGAGCAGTAATGTTAAATACTGGCTCAATTATTAATGACTGAACACTTTAGTTTTCATTATAGTTTCAAAATTATATAATTAAGACATAATTAAGAAGGAAAAGCCAAATCAATCAAAAGAACCAATCTGTCATTAGTATTTCAGTGAGTTTGTTGGTTAAAATATATTCTACAACAAACACACAAACACACACACACACATTGGAATAACACTGTGTATAGACATAACACTGGGCTGTGTGTGTGTGTATGTATATCTATATGTTTTCAAATATATGTGTGTGCGTATGTAGGCAATAATATTGATAATAATAATAAGTCATAAGAAGTAAAGGAATTGTTCCTTAGTTTATTCATTTATAAATACAGTCTTTAAATTTTCCAAGTAAATGAAATTAAATGAAATAAAATTAAATAAAGTAGAATGATTATGTTATTTTATTTTGCGGTATTTTATTTCATTCCATTTCATTTCTTTGGAAAATTTTAAAGATTTTTGTATATAAACTAAGGAACATTTTCTTCAATTCTTCCAACTTCTTCATTATTACTATTATTATTATTATTATTATTACCAATATATTATTGTCATCTATTAATACTGAAGTTTTAATAAATGTATTACCATCTTATAAAATAGCAGCCAAATCTTCCTTTAAACTGTTTTAAAATGGAGTAGATGCATTACAAAATGTAGTCCTAGATACACTATCTGAAAATATAATAGGATACTCAAGGCTACAATGTTTGATCCAATGTACGTTCACTCTGAGCTGGGATTGTGCTAATTGTTGCATATTTACTTAAGGACACAACACACCACTTAAACCACATGAATCAAACCCATGACCGTATGGTTGTGAGCTCAACACTCTAAACATTAGTCTATGTGCTTCGTGGTTGAGGTGTTAGCACATGATCATATGTATAACCTTGAACATGTATAATATATACATATATATACAAACATATTATGTGTGCATAAATATATATATCTTCAGTATGTGTGTGTATTTGTATCGCCTTTTCACAGCCTGTTACATAATAAATGTGTGTTTATATGTATATTATATAGCTGTGTGTGTATACAGGTACATACGAAAGTTATGAATTATTTTGTTATATTCGTATCCAGTTGCACAAGTCAACTGAGTCAGATAAAAATTGACTCAACCATCTTCAGTGATTTTTGAAAATAGTAACATGAACAAACACTTGTAAAATATAAATTCACACTATATCCATTGCATCAGGAGCTCTTTGTTATATGAAACTTAGTCAATCAGTTCATATATATATATATATATATAT
>NC_068997.1:2209700-2213379 GCF_001194135.2 Octopus bimaculoides
ATATATATATATATATATATGTATGTATGTATGTATAAACACTCCATACACACACTCTAGGCATACATATGCATATTGTGTATGTATGTTAAATTCATTCATTCAACAAATTTTAAAATGACTTCATTTTTTTTCAACATTTATTAAAAAAAAAAGACAGAAAAATATAAAAATGTTTACAACAAAACTGAAATAATGAATTTTTTAAATCCAAAATTTGATTAGTGCCAAATGAAAATTAAAAGAATCTCCTACAGAAATAAAAAAAGAAAGAAAGAAATTTCCAGTTTCTTAGCTGCAGCAGCAGTTTGTGAAGCTGTAGCAAATATTCTTAACTAAACCAGAGCAGCAAAGAATTTGGTCAATTCTCAAAATGTCTTTTTTAGAATTCTCCTTTGTTTTTAATATTTCAACAAGGGGAAAGGAGGAGGAGAATATAACAAAATAAGGTAATGGGTTGTGTGCAATCTTTAGGGTTAGGGTAAGCAAAAGGTTGTTGAGCATGGAAAGAAAGGAGAAAAAATTTGGGCAACATGCTGGGGTTGTCTGTGGTGTGTAGAGGTTATGTACTGAGTTCATTCATGTGAGTATAAATTATGTAAATGAATGTGTGCTTGTTTGCATAAATTATGTTAATGTATTTTTGTATAGTTTATGTAAAAGAATATAGATTTAGGGCATGAATTATGTAAATGAATGTGTAGATGTACATATAAATGATGTAAATTAGTCTGTGCTTGTGTGCTTAGACTTTGGAAATGAGTGTGTACATGAATAAATTATGTAAATGAAAGTATAAGTTCAGTGTGTGTGTATGTGTGTGCGACACATATATATGGGTGCAGTTATGACCCAAGTCATTAAGCTTGTTTCACAGTCATGAGGTTCCAGGTTCGATCTCAGTGAGTGATATCTTTAGGTGTTTTCCATCATAAGCTCAGTTTGAGCTAAGTTTTTGAAGAGCTGAAATCTGTATGGATTGTACCAGTAATTCTAATGTCCAGCCATGTCATGCACTGATTCTATCTAAGGCTTTATATTAAGGTATACATGTCTGGAATACTCTGCCATTTGTATTACGATATACTGAGTAGGTTGTTCAAGAATTGAACAATTGCATAGTCGCATTAATGAAACAGATGGGCAGCCATCTATTTGTTTGTGTGTGTGTGTGTGTATATATATATATATATATATATATGTATATATAAAAGAAGGGTAAAAATACCGCTTGCCAAAGATGAAAGGAAAAGCTTCAAACCACTGTAGAATTGGTGGTTTTTGAAGCTTTCGCTTTCATTTTTGGCAAGCTATATTTTTACCCTTCTTTTATTCAAATATTTGACATTATACCTATTAAGGTAGAAGTCTTGCTAACCGCCTCATTATTACTGTTTTTAAAAGCAATAATGCTTATATATATATATATATATATATATGAATATATTGGGTCATCCCATAAATAATGCATCTTATTTCAGTTGCATGAACTTAAAGTCAGAGAGGGATGGGATAAACTACCTGTATCAACTTGCTATAAAAGCAGATAATTTTACCTTGTCCTTATTCTTAGTGCAAGTTTTGAAGAGTGCATGTTGATTTTAACAGTTATTTTTACAAAGCTGTAATGTAAGTGACAAAGGAGCATATTCAGCCTGTTTTGCTTTCTGAGTTCCATAAAGTAAACAATGCAACGGAAAGTGCAAGGAATATTAATGCAGTCTATGGGGATTGGACAATAAGTGCAAGCCAGTATCAATGGTGATTCCAGAAATTCTGAGTCGAAAACTACAGCTTAGAAGATCTGTAGAGCTCAACGAGGATGTCTTGCAAACTCTGGTGGAACAAAATCCCATTGTAACTGTTGAGGAACTAACAGAGAAGCTTGGATTTGGCCATTCACCCATTCATTGGCACTTGCATGCCATCAGAAAAGTCAGCAAATTGGGTCAATGGATTCCTCACAAACTTTCCAAGTCTAATTGTGTACAGAGAATGAAGGTGTGCTCTTATTTTTTCATGTTTCAGGAATGAACCTTTTTTGGACCGAATAGTGACTGGTGATGAGAAACAGGTTCTCTATAAAAGTGTCAAACACTGAAGACAGTGGGTAGGAAAAGGTGAAACACCGGCAAAACTCTGGTTTCTGCTTGAAGCCTCTTGTGATTCAAGATTGAGCCATCAGGATGGTGTTTGATACCAATGCCAATATCCTTGCCTGGGTTTTCAAATTTCAAGACATTTGTCAGCAAGGCTGAAAATATGAGGTTGGACAGAATGGGTACAAGAACATAACCCTTGCTCCCACCTGGTTTTCCTTCACACACATATATCTTCTGTGTACAGTTAGTTGTATGACTAACTATATGTATGTATCTCATTTAATAAATGCATAAGTTGTTGGTCAGCAACTTCGAGATTTATACAATATTTAACTCTGCTTATATATGAGGCATATTTATGATCCGACAATCATTTAGGTTCATGTTCAGAATTACCGGATTATACAGAGTATGCATTACATAAGCACAGTCAAATATTGCACTTTACAGATGTAAAACTTGAAGTTGCTGACCCACAACTTCTACATTCAATAAATGTTGTTTCACTCTCACTGGATCGGGGTTTTATTTTTCTGTTCTTATCAAAAGTGCATACACATACACACATATATACACACACCTGCACATAATACATGTATACATACTCAAGTGTTTTGTTTGAATGGAATGATGAGTTTTGTTTAGCCCTAGACCAACCTTGGTTAAAGGAAACTATCATATTAGTTGTGTATGTGTGTACAGGGTATTCAGGCTAAAGTTGATGATTTTTTTATGTCCCCCGTTTCTTTGTTTTTTTTTTTCCCCCCAGGAACAGTTTGATGTATTGGTAAACAGTCAATGGTGTTGGAGAGCATAAACGTTAAATGGTGTATCTGAGAAAAAATGTTTAATTGACACAAAGGACTGGAAGCCTTCTGAATATTGGAAAAGATTTATCTGTATCCAGTTGATATGTGCTGGGTACCAAAATGCTGCTCAAAACTCTGTGAACCCTGTAAAGGCTGTAAGACAAGACATCGGTGGCTGCAATGGAGACTGCAAAGCTGTGGCCCAGGAACGAACACAGCAAGTGTTGTGGCTGCATCTGAATGTCAGGAGTCATTCAACAACTGCTGAATAAGGACCTTTGCTACCACTTGTACAAGAGGTGCCAGGAGCAATTTCTGAAAACCAAGGCCAAGGAAAGCCATTTGATAAAGGCAAACAAGATCCTGAACAGGGCGAGGTATCCTGTTGAACCAGAGATTATTTGGTTCTTCTCAGATGGAGAGTCTTCTGCCAGGGCCAGTTGCACAATACCCTGAACTGCAGGTAGCTTGCCTACAATCCATATGATGTCCCCCAAAATGTAATGGTCTTTGGGTGTGTCTCCAGTGACATCATGCTGCCCTACATTTTTGAACAGGGTCTTAGGCTCAATTCAAACAGTTATGTGAAGTTGGTGGAAACAATGGACAAATCCTGGATGGAGAGGGTTGCTACTGGGAGGCCATACATGTGGCAGCAGGAATTGACTCTGTACCATATTTCCAGAAAGATTCAGAAGTTGTTGTCAGAGAGAATTTCTATGACTTCACCAGTCCCAATTTCTAGACCCTCCTAATTCCCCCCCCCCC
>NC_068997.1:2213389-2220761 GCF_001194135.2 Octopus bimaculoides
CTGCAACACCAAACTAATGACCAAGATCCTGAAGGTGTTCAAAGATCTTTGCAGGGACAGAATGAGGAATGCATGCACCAGGTTCCAGAGCTGCCTTGAGGCAATGGTGGAATCTGAGGGCAGCTACTTTGAGTATAAAGTTATCTCCCAACCATAATCTAGTTGCTATTTCTTTATTTTCTTAAAATACTTTTATTTTAGGATGGGATATTATGTCTTCTTTTCTTTCTATGCAAACTTGCAAATTTAACCTGAACATCCTGTATATATACATAATGTGTCCTATCCGTACGGATGGTAAGGTGTGACTTGAGGGATATTTGACCACTGTTTCTGATGGGCTATGACCATGTAAAGGGTTCTTCACTGATTATGGTTACTATGATGGTATGGAGTGATTTCATGTTGGATGGCAGCCTACTTAGATGGTTTGATATAATGCCATGATGTAGTTTGGTGGTTTATTGTAATGTTGGTTATAGTTGGTTATAGTCTAGCTGTGTGTGAAAGACTACATTGTAGAAGTTCTGCTGGAAACAATAGTGAAATAAAAAGTGTTGACATTTCTGTGTTTGGTGGGGCTAATATTAGGGACAGAGGTTAGGGGAAGAAGACAAGCAAGCAATTAAGACAAAATGTGGAAATAAAACAGCAGCTAATTATTGCTGTTGAGGTTATGTATGTCAGCTAATGATACATCTAATTTAGAATCAAAGCATTAAGCAAATTAATTAAATAAACTTTTAGTTTCTCCATTCTCTGTATCTCTCTCTTTTAATCAAATATTTCTGAAACTGCAAACAAAATCTAAAATGTTAAAAACTTCTTTCTGTTTAAAAATTGAAAATTAAAAATAAGTTTATAATATAATAATGGTAAGAAATGGTAAAAAATATTGAAAATAGTGAGGCACACGAAATGTCCTTGACATTTTGTTTTGTCTTATTTTTCTTTTTCCTTCTTTCCGTGGCTTAGAATAAATATGATTGGAAGTATGCCACACAAGCCAGGGTAGTGAACCACACTAATAATGAAGAAGGAATTTTATTTTTGTTTGTTTCCATCTTCAAAACTTTATGTAGTTTTAGACAGCAAACTGTGAAAAATCCTGATTAATTCTCACAAATCTTAATTAGATTTCATCATTTAACAAAACAGGGTTGGTAGGAGGGGTAAACCATGACAACTGCAGTTATCTTAGTTTGGGATGAATCTCTTTCAACAAAAGTGTCAAAATGATTTCAGTCCATTTAACTGTATCTGATACTTGATACATATAAAATTAATTTACATGTTGAATTTGCAGCATAAGAGTTCAAATCCCAGGCTTTTAAACCTCAATCTTAACAAAGCTGCTGACATACATTTAAATCCAATCATTTATATATATTTTCTATATTTTTAAACATTTTTACATGTCCATAATTGGCATAGGAAAAAAAAAACATTAAAAAAAAATACTCAAATATGCTTTTGAGAATTTACATAGATGGCGATGTAATGTGCAAGAAAAGTTTTGATGAAATGACACTTGCTGCTTTGTTGCAGAAGGAAAATAAGCCCCTAGTGGCGAATGGTGAAGATCATTAAAAAGAAAAGGGGTGGGTAATTTCAAGAAATTAAGAATTAATTTCCCAGCAAATTTAATTTTCAAGTTTGGGTAGGCGGGAAATTTGATCTTTGTTATCAGGTATGATAACTATGGACATGTTTCTGCCTTATTAAACCTCATCAGCAAAACAATCTTCTCAAGACTGATCAGTGGACAGAGATATTGTTTAAATGTAGAAAAAAGTGACAAAGAACTTTTGGCCAAAATAATTTGCATAATAGCAAAAGTGAGCCAAGTAAGATAACTCAAGTGGGCCAAGGGCATGAATTCAGGTAGATGCTGATGTACTGAATGATGTACATAATTTTTTTTTTAATGAATTGAAATTTGTCTCTTAATAAGAGACAAAACAAAAAAAAAAAAGATCTCCACCTGGTGGCAATTGTTAGCAACTCTCAAAGGAAAGGGGGAGATTATTTCAATATAGGAATTTAGCTTTGAATTGAGGGAGTGCAAAAAAAAAAGTAGATAAATCTTGTTAATGAACTCTAAGGAAGACAAAGTTCTTTTTTTTCTTTTTGATTTCTCTTTTGTTTTCTGTTAATTAGTCCTTAATTAATCAGATTTACATGATGAAAAAAAAAAAACATGAATAGTAAAATTATTGAGACAGATTTGTCTTCAAAGATTCCTTTTGAGAGATTCTTTGTCTGTGAGTAAAAATTGGTATCTGATCAGACAAATGGGTTTTCAGTTACTACATAATTATTTTGATGAGGAACCAGTGGAGTCAACTTTTTTGGTTCATTTTTATCTCAATCTTCACAACGGCAAGGAATTTAGTTCATAAATCTCAAAACCTGCAGAATGACCGGAAACAAATATAGCACAACATACATGCATATATGTACAAATGTGTGTATACACATATATATATGCATATAAACAAATGTATGTAGATACTCTGATGGACTTTCTAATATAAAATGGATGCAAGTGATTTTGTTGACTTATTCACAAAGAATTGTGTTAATAGCACGGTAGTTCCTCTTTCTGTAAGCAATTCCATATTGGTAGAAGAGATTTCTCTCAGAACAGCCCCTATGAAAATAAACCATATGGTTACCATGTCGTTAGTGTTTATCATCATCTTCATTATCATCAGTAGCTGATGTTTTAATTTTGTTGTTTAGTTATCCACTGAGGAAGCAGCAGACAAGACAAGGCCTTATTAGATTAGTCTGGTCTGGTTGCTATCATTCCAAGCATTGCCAAAACGGATTAGTCCAAAATGTTTAAGGGTGACCAAGTTGTATTGGAAATGGATGAAAACTTCAGGAAACATTACTTAACAAAAACTTGAGAAGGTGGGCATATCGATATTAATTATGTGAAATTGGTAACAAAATGAAATTAGAAATGAGAGAAAAAAAAAATCTCATAATACAGGCCAAGACACTTTGGAGTGTCCCAGCCCGAAGGTAGGAAGATGAGAAGTTCAAATCGTTGTTAGGAAAAATTGTCAAAGCTTTCAATTCTCACTTCGGATGTTGCATAAACCTGAATTAATGCAGGTTAAATAAATGATTGACATTTACATTATAGGATATGAAAATATTTATATTCTATATGCATTTGTGTGTGTGAGCTTTTGTATACAAAATGCTTTTTGTATATAAAATATACATATATTTTGTATAGAAAATGCTTTTGTTTTGTATACATACACACATATTAAATTTATAATGTATTTGTGAATATATATATATATATATATATACATATATATATATATATATACATATATATATATATACATACATTCACACACAGAGGTCTGGATTTTAGCTTCAAACACTTTAACATAGCACAAATTAATTTATAAAATTCTATCTCACAAATTCTGGTTTTAATTAATATTTTAATATAAATGTTCAAAATAAATCTATTTCTAGAAAACCACATACTCCCTCACTCGTATGTATGTGTGTGTCTCTGTCTATATATATATATATATATATATATATATGAATTCTCACATCTTTGCAACAGATGTGGTCAATGGTATTGTCACTTTCAAGCAGAGTTGTTTTGATAAAGAAATCTTGCTTCGCAGGGTCACGACAGAATACCTTTCCCGCTACTATTTGAACTGTGATGACCTGGCTTGTGGCTCAGTACTTTAACCTTGTCTAATCTCACCATCACTCTATATATAAAACACAGAGGCAGGCATGTTCATGAGGTTAAGCAGTTCGCTTCCCAGTGAATAGCACCTTTTGCAATTGTCTTCTGCAATAATCCTGGCCAACCAAAGCCTTATTGGTGAAACCAGAGAAAAGCCTGTATACATGTATGTATTTGCGTGTGTGCATGCATGTGTATATATATGTGTGTATATGTGTGTATGCTTATATGTTTGTATGTGTGTGTTTACATTAGCATTCTATAAAGGTCACATACTACAAGTGTTATTGCTGTTGTCCCTTTTCTGTCAAGAAATCATTTGCTTGATTTGAATCTTCGAAGACATGTGAATATCAGACCCTTACTTGTTAAACAGATAAGGGTCAGTAACAGAAAAAAGCATCTGGCTATATAAAGCAATGCCTAATTAATATAGTTGTCTAACCCATGGTAGCTTGGTAAAATATAGAACGCAAACACACACGCACTTTGATTAATATCCACCTAATTACAGTTAGTAGATTGAGACTTCATACTTTCTAAAGAGGTTTTTACTTTTCAACAATAATAAGAATTTTGTCTAACTAAAAATACTACAACAATCTGTAGAAAGCATAATGGAGTTCTATAAAAGATTTCATTGAATGTTAAAACAAAAATAAGAATTTTGTGAGAGGAATTTCCAATTGTAACAACTTGGTTTTGATATACGTGTCATGACCCAAAGGTTTGGATAAAATGAAGTTTTGGTCAATGCTGGAGTACATCAAATTGATTTCCCTTTCGTGTGATTTTTAAGACCCCGGGTAACACTTCTTGTGGTACTCTTCGGAAGCAAACATCAACCTTTTTACCATTTAGATCTGCTGAGAATCTGGAATGGAAAAAAAAATTATTACTTAAAAAATACAAATATGATTTTTTTTTTTTTGTTTTTTGGAGTGATTTTTTCATATCAATTAATACTCTAACTTTCTCATTACTCTTAATTTGTACAAATAATTAGATGAAAACAGAAAATGTAAGATATTCATTCAGTCATTCATGCAGATATACATACATACATCACACTCTTTACCACTTCATACTAAAAATATCCACCTAGATTACTTTATTTTTTCTGTCTCCGATGAAGGGAAGTACTGGATCTTCCCAGAAACAGCTGTAAGACTCTATCCATAAAATACTTCTCCAACCTTACCATTGCTCTCTTTTTGATAAGTGTTCTGGCATGAAACTCATCTTCAGTCTCTGAACTAGCTTTTCATGTATAAATATTATTGTTTATTCATACATTTACATCCATTTTTCAATGCTAGCATGGCTTATACAGGATTTTACTGTGAGATGCTCTTCCTGTCACCAAACCTTACCTGTTTTTCAGATAAAAGTTTGTTATATCCCATATCACTTTTGAAAGTACAGATCAACTGTCTGTAATGTCAACATCTAACCAGATTCAAGGAGGAAGAAGATAAGGAAGTAAAAAAAGGAAGGATAAGAGTGTGTGAACCTTACTGGTTTGAGATGTGAACATCAGGAGGTTTGCCCGAAATATTCTGTATCAAAATATAGGCCTTGGTGATAATTTCAAAGATATGTTCACCACAGAAGATGAAATCACCTTTTTTGCTCAGAATTCCACCATTTTCCTGCAAAAAGTAATTAGCATTTAATCAATTCATTTACATAAGTGGTACCAACAGAATTAATCCAGTAATTTCTGAAAAGTATAAAAAGTTAGGAATTTACAGAGAAACAAAAATAAACATGATTTGTTTGTGAAAATATATATATATTCTGAAGAAATTGTATCTTGAAAAAGAAGAATAGTTCACGTAGAGGGTACAGGCTTATGAGAGAACATCTTTGAAAAATATATTCTATACACACATACTGGGGATCAAATGTCACTTAGCAATCAATAGAAAACTGTATGGAGAGTGGTCTTTCTGCCATTGTGTGTGTGTGTTTTATACAAACAAGTCAAAAATAAAAACAGGAAAAACAAAAGTCAGAAGGATGTACACATTGAACATATTAAATTGATACTTTAAAATAAGATGGGTTATGACATTTTGAGCATGGAACCCACATCAGTGTATTGGTTGAGAGGACAACCCCCCACCCCCTCTAGTTGCCAGCTAGAGATTAAAGAAGAGAAGAACATAGTTGTCTGGTACTATCTGTTTTCCATGCTGGCATGGGTTGGATGGCATGACAGGAACTGGTAAGTCCAGGGGCTGCACTAGGTTCCACAGTCTGTTTTGGTTTAGTTTTTATGGTCAGATGCTCTTCCCAATGCCAACCACTTTACAGTGTGAGCTGGGTGCTTTTAACATGGTACCATCACTAGTGCTGCATATGTGGCACCAGCACCATTGCTTTTTACGTGGCACCATCACCAGCACTTCTTATGTGACACCAACAATAGTGCTTTTTATGACACCAGCACCCACAGTAATGCTCTTTTCCCTTTTAGTATGTGGCCCACCCGATAATAACCTGTATCTCACATGTGGTATGCTTCTTGTAAAAGGTTACCCATACCTGATTTAAACCAACAAATTGATCAAAGAATAAGGGTAAACTTTCTCAAAACAAATATAGCGCTTCTAATGAGAAATATATATTCTACAAAAGTAATTCTTGTTCTTCCAAATTTGGCACCGACAAATAGTGGCAGAGAAGAGGAATGTTTATTTGTGGGTTATATCTGTGTAATACAGATGCTAATTCTATGAGCTGGAAATGTAAGAGGCAACATCAGGATTTGAAACACAGTATGTAGGACATATCTGAATGCTATTCAGGTATTTTTCATTGCTGCTCTATCTCTGCCACCGTATTGGTTTGTTTTCTAACAATAATAACAAATAGCCCTTATAAAGGCACAAGGCCATAATTGAATAGCAAAAGGAACAGGAGATTGTGTGATTCCCATGCCTTGAAACATGATATTCGCTGATATGAGAGAATTTATTGTAACCTACAGCTGAACCTGGTTTGTGCCTGTAGGTTGCCAGAACCTCACCTCTTGTTCAATGATACTAATATTATAAACGGTATTACAACATTGGCAATCACATAAGGTCATCACATGTATGGATGGGTTAACACAGAATGATTAATATATATAGGTTTGACACATGTAAGAACAACACATATTGGGTTAACAGATGGGACAATAGAAAGTTATTTCTGAATGTTGGCAGGGTTAACAACAGACTCACTGAAAGAAAGGGATACCACACTACAAAAGTAGGTAACAGACACAGGTTGTACTAGTAGTAGTAGTAACAACAACAACAATAATAATAATAATAATACCTGATAAACATCGGTAGGCTATAATAATAGTAAAATAGCAAAAGTAAAAATGTTGAAATTCACAGAAAAAATGGAATGGTTAAAAATTTGAAAATGTTATCTGTTCTCAGAATGGCTGTTTTGAATAAGAAATATTCTGTAAGAATTAAACGGATTTGTACTGACATAATGGTTTCCAGTTCTTATTAAATTCTATAAGTTTACCCCATTTTGTTTCAGTCTCTTTTTTTTTTTTTTCTTACTCACCTTTGTTGTCACTATCTTTTCCATGTCATATCGTACCATCTTCTCACTCACCCCACT
>NC_068997.1:2221115-2230579 GCF_001194135.2 Octopus bimaculoides
ATATATACACATCTGTGTGTGTGTGGTCATTGCTAGTGCCGCTGGACTGGCTCCTGTGCAGGTGGCACGTAAAAAACACCATTTGAGCGTGGCCATTGCCAGTACCACCTGAATGGCCCACGTGCCGGTGGCATTTAAAAGCACCCACTACACTCTTGGAGTGGTTGGTGTTAGGAAGGGCATCCAGCTGTAGAAACTCTGCCGGATCAGATTGGAGCCTGGTGCAGCCATCTGGTTCGCCAGTCCTCAGTCAAATCGTCCAACCCATGCTAGCATGGAAAGCGGACGTTAAACGATGATGATGATGATGATGATGATGTTTCACTTAGGCATATACTTCTTCTCTTTCTCCCCTGAGTTGTGCTCCACCTTTGATGTTAAGGTCACCCAACACATCTGAATGGCTCATACTCACCTAGTGTCTCTCCAGCGGCATCCAGCATCACATGTACTTTCTATAGTCTGTTCCTTCCATACAGTTACACAATCATCAACTCCATTATAATACACAATTATATGGAAATTTGTAAACATGTCAAACCATGCTAATCAATCACTGTTTGAAATCTGTCCATATATCAACCCCCACCTCCATTGATTATGTCAGTGATCTCAGCCAAGGTCCATATGATCCTTGGGGGTGAGGTGGGGGGGTCCATGTAAGATTTTGATGTTAAAATTTATCTGCATTGAATTGGTTATACTTCTACATTATACAAAATGCTTTAACAATTTATTCTTAGACATTTCCTAATGATATTTAATTATGAAAATATTTGAGAATTTTAAACATCAAATGGGTACGAGGGTCCAACCACAGGTAAAATAAAAAAACGGCTGGATTATATTATATTATACATAGTTTCAGTTTATACATGCGTCAAATATTTACCTCACAAGAGTTTGAGTTTGTAAACTCATCAAACCCACATTGATATGGAAAGACAAGTTTATGAGCAATAAGCAATACATAAAATGTAAATATCATACCTTTTTTATATGGAAAACCATGAGCCTATCATTATAGGGGCTTGTTGAGATTTTGTCGATCTGTGCTAGAGGGATGCGGTACTTGAGTGTCATAGTCCGTTGGTCAATTGACAGGATGGCTTCAGTGCTCATTACAAACAACTGTTGCATCATCTAGAAACAAACACACAAATAATTTACTGGGGAAATCCTTGGAGTGGTTCATTGACATTTGACCTGTGACCTCACTTCGGGGTCACTGAAATACAAAGGATGACTCTAGAAATGTGTGTTATAATGAAAATGGTCCTTGTTGTCCCGTTTATGTTTAGCCCCTTGTGGGCGATAAAGAAATAAATATATTGGAAGACTAAGGTGCCACACAGTAGGACTGAATTTGAGATACTCTCTCCTGGATAGGACAACATTGCTTCTCAGGTAACTTTCCTAGATGAAGTGAGAAGTATGTAGAATTGTGTTAGCCATCCTTACCCAAGATTGTATGTACACCTGCAACTGTTAACCCTAATTCGAAAGTTGTTACATTGTTCTACTCACAATCTAACCATGGCCTTCATGTCTTTCTCACCATATTTACAATTAGGTAGTCATGTTTACATCCATTTTTAAAGATGATAGAACAAAACTGCTATTTGCAACTGAGTGATCCCACTATGTGTGTATGTGCACGCTCTCATGATTGTGTGCTGTTAGTGTGTGTGTGTGTGTATGAGCATGTACAACGTAGTGTGTGTGTGCAATGTAAAATTCCCACATAACCGTTACATTTTCATGGGAGATAACTCTAAAAACAGAAATTATTCATTCACCAAAAAGACCCCTGAAACACGTACTTAGTTATTGGTTTTGATTTAACAGAGCCTTGAAAGTGGCATCCCAGCATGGCCACCGTCTGTAATAACTGACACCAGGAAAAAAACTACAAGAGTATTTATTCTATCAGTTATTCCCTGGCTTGTCTGCCAGAAGCATTTCACCATGACTGAAAACTAAGAATAACCAAGTGGAATGTCTTGCTTTGACAGTTGTAAGTAGGAGTGAGGTAGAGATAACAGGGATGAGAAAGCATGTGTAGTTAGAGGATACAGTGGGATACTGTTCAGTGGTAGAAGGATTTGTCAGTGTTTAATATAGGATCTGCATGATTCTGCTCAGATGCCTTTGTATGTATGTATGTATGTGCGAGTCAGTATGGCATAGGAATACGTTAAGAACTCACCTTGCCATTGGCTCGGTTCACTTTCAGTACCATATCTGCAAAGATTAAGTTCTGGTCATTCGTGTGGTCGTACATCTTCTTCCATTTCATATGACTGCGGAGGTTTAAGTAGTCCCCTTTAAAGGGGTGTGGCACACTAATAATAATAGTAATAATAATAATAATATTGATGATGATGATGGTGATGATAATAATGCTGATTTCAAATTTTGGCACAAGGCCTGCAAATTCGAGGATTGGGGAGTAAGTTGATTACATTGCTCAACTGGTACTTATTTAATCAACCCCAAAGGATGAAACGAAAACTTGACCCCCAGTAGAATTTGAACTCAGAATGTAAAGACTGATGAAATGCCACTAAACATTTTGCCTGGTGTGCTAATGATTCTGCCACCTGGCCACCATAATAATAATAATAATAATAATAATAATAATAATAAGTCTTTTCTCCTAAAGGCACAAGGCTTGAAATTTGGGGAGAAGGAGACGAGTCGATTACATTGACTCCAGTGTTTCACTTGTACTTAATTTATTAACTCCAAAAGGATGAAAGGCAAAGTTGACCTCAGTAGAATTTGAACTCAGAATATAAAGATGGACGAGATGCAACTAAACATTTTGCCCAGCATACCAGCGATTCTGCCAGCTTGCCACCAAAATGATGATGATGATGATGGCTTACTCATATATCATCATCATCTTTTAATGTTCACTTTGTCCTGCTTGCATGTGCTAGACAGAATTCATTGAGGCAGATTTTTCTGTGGCTGGATGCCTTTCCTGTTGTCAACCCTCACCTGTTTCCAAGCAAGGTAATATTCCCCCATAGCCAGACATGCTTTCCATGAAAGATTAGAAAGGGACAACATCACACTTAGGATCGGAATGCTTATTTAAAACAATCATATGATATGAAGACACATAAAAATATGCATACATACAAATATGGTGGGTTTCTTTCAGTTTCCATCTACCAAATCCACTCAAATGAAAACTGAAAGAAGACCATCATATATAATATCGAGAGAAACACACAGTGATAAGAGAGACATTGAAGAATGCGACACTAACCTTGGTGGGTAAGTGACCTTTCTGCCTTTAAATATGTCACCTGCAATAACTTTTTCTTTCATTTTATTCTGGGTCATCACATCTAATTTTTCTCGATATTTTCGACACTGAAACGTAGAAAGCATCACAGTTAAACCCCTGCATCAGTGAATAGTTGGGAGACAGTGACTTGAACCACAGTACATTACTGATATCTACTATGGGACCATTGTAAGACAAATGTGATGAATTGCATATTAATTTAGTGACGTGGTCAGTGGAGGGGACACCATAAAAAGCTTCTGGTTCCAATCGGTGTAATTTGGTTTAGAGAGAGAACAGCCATTAAGAGGAATGCATGACTGTAAATTATTGATAATAATGCTGATTTCAAATTTTGGCACAGAGCCTACAAATTCGGGGATCGGGGACTAAGGTCAATTTTGACATGGTTTTTACAGCTGGATGCTCTTCCAAAGGCCAACCACTTCGCAGTGTTGACTGGATACCTTTTTACCAGCACCAGCAGGATCACCAAGTAACTTGCAAGACAAGGAATTTTGAGAGGGGCAGGGGCTTTAAAGAAGGTAAAGTTAAGGAAGATTTGTGGCTGTTATATCTAGCAGGAAAAGTGAACCTATAGATTGCCTTGTTTGACTGCGATATTGAAGAATGCAAATGTTATTGTGGGAACTCTCCTCTTGTATCATGTCTTTATTTTAAAGAATATAAGAGGTTAATGAGTTGAGATATGATAGTGGTTATATTGAGAAGGTTTAACAAAGGAAATAGAAGTTAACTCACTGATTTTTGCAGTCCTGGTTTTAAAAGTAATAAAGATTTTGTGTAGAAAATATGGTTGCTGCATTCAGAGACCCAATGACTATACAGAAACTATTTTATGATAAATATCTTCCTTATTTTCATAACAACAGAAACTTTCTTTAACAAAATCTGCTTCTTTTACTGATTAGAAGATCAAATAACAAGATGAAAGCAAATTTCATTGATTCATGTGATCTCATTATATAGAATATGTTGATAATTTCACAAGTCGATTTTCTTACTAGCTGAATAGCAATCTCACCAGTGCTGGTGGTATGATAAAAACACCCAGTAGACACTGTAAAATGGTTGGAAGCAAAGTTTCAAGGAAATAGTAGTCATTTAGTTTGCTTTCTAAATAGAAGCAAATTGGAGATAACACTCACTGACCAAAGACAAAAATAAAAAAAAAGTTTGTTACACAGGGTTATTGATCAAGTCCCTGCTACAAACTATTTTTTTGTTTGCTTGTTTGTGTGTGTTTTAAGGAACTACTTCTTGTTAATCCTAAAAACAAACATAAAACCATGAATTTTATAACACACACCCGCCATCGATGAAAGATCTTCCTCAATTCTTCTGAAACTGGTTTAAACATGTTTGAACATTTTGGCCATTCTTCTGATATTGGTGACATTGATGGTAAACGGCCTCGCAGAGTGAGCAGGAATTTTTTCCTCTGGAAGAATTCAAGAAGGAAAAGGAAACATGAGCAAAAATATTTCTATGTATTTAATCTGAATATGAAGTCACTGAAGACAATGTCTTTAGATTATTCAAAACTCCTTTTAACTACCATTAGGCACTTCAGAATGAAAAAGAAGAGTATTACAATGCTGAAGACTGTGTCTTTGGATTTACTTTCTATTAGATGTCAGAAAATAATATCAACCAATGAAAATCTCTAGTTCATAATGCGCTTATAGGGTAGCCTTAAGTAGAGGCTACAACTTGTTGGTCAGCCTCAGATCAGCCTTAACTGAGCTGACCTATGGTCAAGTATTCCAGTAATGACCCCTACTCCCAGTCTTTTTTCTAAAGAGCAATACACCTAGTATCACCCTTAGATTGCGATTTGAGGGGAATTGTACTGTTATTTCCAGTAAGTCAGGTGATAAAATAGAGTCTCCCTACTTAAACACCATCTTCTGAAGGGGTGGCCACACAAACTCCATCAAAATGGCTATCAGGCTACAGAAGCTTTGTTTTTGAGATGTGATCTGAATAAATGGTTCATTACATGAGGTGATGGACCACCAACTTGTTGTTCGTGGGTTCTAATCCACTTCAGATGAATCATTCTTTGAAGCAGTACATTAAATTGCAGAATGTTAGTTAGTACCATCATACAGGGAAGTTAGATGAGATGAACTGGGATCTAATCCAGTGGCTATATAACTCTCATCTGTTTCATTCCATAAAACTGAAGCTTAGTCATTAGATATGTAGGACCTTCAACATATTACTGGAGTTAACCCCCTATGGCTAGGATTAAGGGCCAGGTAGTTGAGGATTAACAATCAAGTAGTAAAAGTAATTAAACAAGTCATGGTCCATGATAGCACCTAATGAGGTGATTTGGGAGATTTTAATTAAGAGGAGGGGAGAGCCTCCACCCTCGTTGACATCTTTTCCTTCTCACACTGTTATTCTTCATCAATTTCACTTTTTTTTTCTGCTTTTACTGATTCCCATCACTTTCTGTTGCCATCCAATTCCATTATTATGAATTTGAATTGGAGACTTGAGTCGTAGAGAATTTTTCATTGGCTGATCACACAACCATGGACGCTGCCCCTAGGGATGTGATGCAGTTGCTCCCTTGATAGAGCTTGGTGATCCTGACTGTTGATCTTCAATGATTCCTCTGCTCAGCATCAATGTAAGAAGCACCATTGGTTCAGTTGAGCTCCCTCACTACACAATCGCCCATGCTGCAGTCCCATGACTTTACTGTATCCTTGGCATTAATAGCATTAACTAATTTAGGGACAACATTAGGTAAGTGTATAGGATAACATTAGATATATATATCTAGGATAACATTAGAAAATGGCATAGTAAAGAGCATTTCAAATTTTCCAGACTGCTTCAAATCTAAGTCTGAGATGGAAATATTTTGAAAAAAGATCAGATACTTCAAGTAAAATATGTTAGCAAAGAAGGAAACAAATATAAATTATGGAAAACAAAAGCAAATTACCAAACCAATTCTCAGGTTCTACTTACTAAAGCCACTTGAAAGAAAAGAATTATTTTTGGACCAGCAATAGCTTTGAATTTATTTCTATATTCTCGTCGAACTTTCCATCCTTTGTAGAACTTCCGTATTACAGCAACGGCCCAAAGTACACGCTTGTGATGTCTGAGCTGCATTAAGAGTTGTCTCGCCTAACAAGAGAAAGAAAAAAACTCTGTAATTAGCGAAAGCAAGACCTCTCTAATTAGTGAAAGCAGCACCTCTGCAATTAATTAATTAGTTGAGCTTATTGAATAAAAAGTAAAAATTAATGGGAGGAAGGGATAAAAGTGGGAGAGATAAAGCAATTATCATACTGCACCTTATCATCTATGTTCAACCCTTTTGTTACCATATTCCTATTGAAATACACTGCCTTCATTTCAATCAAAACAACGAAGAGTTTAATAAAATAACTTTGTTCTTATTAACTTGATGTTTGAAATATAAATTAATATGAAATCTTGAAGGAAGGTTTTGATTTAGAGAAAGCAGCAAGTTTGTCCTTCAAGATTAAGTCATATGTTCTTCGGTCAAACAATAAGCAATTTCTAGGGGATGATTTGAACATTGTGCAAAATGATGTAATGACAATAAACATGTGAGAATAATTAGGTGATACACCTTACTGCAGAATAATTTTCAAAAGTGTATGGAGATTGTTTTTTTTTAATCTTTTGACCTGAGGTGAAGTATTAGTGTCAGGATCATTTACAGGGTCTCCATGACAAGTTTGAGGGTACCTAAAACTTGAGACCTGGTATCAATGCTTGAAAACAGTGTGAACTCTGCTAAAGGCACCCAAGGGGCTAAATAGCGGTGTTAAATCACGTTATTAATTAAGCCTTTAACCCATGTAGGTCATGATAGCAAGAGCTGAATTCAAATCATTAAGATCAAGTACAAATATTGATTTCAAATTTTGACACAAGGCCAGTAATTTTGGGTTTGGGGTAAGTCAATTTCATTGACACCACTGTTCAAATGGGACTTATTTTATCAACCCCAAAAGGATGAAAGGCAAAGTTGACCTTAGCAGAATTTGAACTCAGAACACAAAGACAGATGGAATGCCTCTAAACATTTTGCCCGAGTATGCTATTGATTCTCCCAGCTTACTGCCTTCAACCAGAACAATTATTGCAATTATTCTGCCTGGCACTAATGATGGCACCAGTCTCCAATCCTGGTAGATTTATTTCTCTATTCCTGTGAAAAAATGAAAGCTGACCTCAATAAGATTTGAACTCACAAAATAAGGTGTTGGGATAAATTCCACAATGCTTGACATGGGTCCAACTCATACCAGCATGGGAAACAGATGCTAAAGAATGATTAGTTTATTTTGTCCAATGCTCTGATAAGGCTGCTAATTCAACATCTGAACAAATTTGTGATGAGACTAAAACATGAGGTTAAAGAGGGAAAGAAAGTAAAAATAAAGAAACTAAATAATGTTAAACAACAATCAGTTATTGTAGTTTGAAGGTAGACTGCATCAGTATCTATGTAGCAAGGTATAGACCTGCCGAAGGTTTGTATCAAACATTGTAAGTTTGATAAATATCTTTTATTTTTGACTTTAACTATTAGACTGTAGTCATGCTGGGACACGACTTTGAGAATTTTAGTCAATCTAATCAACCCCAGTACTTATTTTCTTTTTAAACCTAGCACTTATTTTATTAGTCTCTTTTGCCAAACTGCTAAGTTATAGGGGATGTAAACACACCAGCACTGGTTGTCAAGTGATGAGGGAGGGGGACAAACAGAGACACACACACACAACAGGTTTCTTTCAGTTTTCATCTATCAAATCCGAGCACAAAGCTTTGGTTGGCCCAAAGTAATAATAGAAGACACTTGCCCAAAGTACCATACAGTGGGAGTGAACCTGGAACCATGTGGTTGGGAAGCAAACTTCTTACCAGACAGCCACTCTTGCACCTAAGGGGAGAATAATTAAAAAATACACCTCACAGCAAAAGCATTGGTCCTGTAGAAGAAAATCAAACTGGTGAGTTTTCTTCATCACATCATTAAGTGTCTATTTTCAATGCTGGCATTGGTTGGATGGTTAAACAGGAAACCACGAGGCAGAGGGCTGCATCAAACTCCAGTGTCAGCTCTGGCATGGTTTCTACAGCTGGAAGCTCTTTCCTAATGCCAACCACTTTACAAAGTGCACTGGTGCCTTTTACAGGGAACTAGCACTAATGAGGTCACCAATTAATTCAAAAGACAAGAACAACTCAACTGAGGTAGTAGGGGGAGTACTATTGAGGGAGGTGGCTTGGTGCCAGATGATAGGAGTATAAAATATGATAGAGAGAAAGGAACATGTGTCTTGCTGAAGAGAGGCTAACATGGTTGAAACAAGTCTGTTTTTATATTAAAAATTACACCATGAAAGTTCAGTGTTGAAAATTTGAAGAAATGATTCGATAAGTAAAATTGGAATGTTAGAAACAAGAGAGTGTGGTTACCTTATAGCCTCGGAAATAAGACTGTATGATTATAGTAGCAGTCCTTATCAGCAAATAGCATTTCTGTGCCTGGAGAAAAAGACAAAAATAAAGATGAAGAAATTTATCAGTGTTGCAGAGAAATAATGGCATCTATTGTAATGTTGTGTGTGTGTGTGTGTGTGCAATAGATAGAGTATGGATTGGCCAATAGATAGTGAGACAGACAGGAAGAGTCAAACACAGAGAAACAGACACAGATAGTGAGTCACACAAAATGACTGAAAATTTTTCCCTCTCTCTCTCTTGTGTATATATATATATATATACACAATTTTACTCTTTTGTTTCAGTCATTTGACTGTGGCCATGCTGGAGCACCGCTTTTAGTCAAGCAAATCGACCCCAGGACTTATTCTTTGTAAGCCTAGTACTTATTCTATCAGTTTCTTTTGCCGAACCACTAAGTTACAGGGATGTAAACATACCAGCATCAGTTGTCAAGCGATGTTGAGGGGACAAACACAGACACACACACACACATATACATATATACAATGGGCTTCTTTCAGTTTCTGTCAACCAAATCCACTCACAAGGCTTTGGTCGGCCCAAGGATATAGTAGAAGACACTTGCCCAAGGTGCCAGGCAGTGGGACTGATCCCGGAGCCATGG
>NC_068997.1:2231102-2232031 GCF_001194135.2 Octopus bimaculoides
ATATATATATATATATAGGAAAATGAAGAATAAGGCAGAATGCTAAATTGGAAGCATATTTTAATAAAGATTTCTAACCGGCTTTCATTGCGAAGCAAATTTTCAAGAAGGAGAATGAAAATGTTTTTTACAAAGTACAAAATGAAGAAAATAATATATAAAAAAATAACTATACCAATACATTATATTGTCTTTGAGCTTTTGAAGTTCAATGGTAGTTCATGTATATAATGGTTAAAAGTTTGTGTTAAGCAGGAAGTGTGGTGTCAAAACAGGAAGTGTGTGTAAGGGGAGACAAATGTTTTTAGTTGGAGTTATGAACTCTTTTTCAACAGGAAGTTTATGTCTGTTCTCTAGGAACAGACATCAACTTCCTGTTGAAAAAGAGTTTCATGATTCTTTGTAAGTGTTCTTTTATCCTTGAAGAGAGCCTAATGTGCTTTCTTGAAGGAGACAGACTGTCAAGAAGGTCTAAGGAAATCTGCCCAGGGACACTGTACACGTGTAAATCACATACGTTTGGTGTTAATGTAATGAGCCAAAACTTTTTCCAATTAGAATTATTTAGTTCATTAACCTGTCTTGGCATCTCTTCATTACGATAACAACTTACTCATGTAATGCTAGCTGAGGTACCTGGTAAAAAATTACCATTAATAAGATGTCTGTTTATAGCCATGAAACATTTTCCGTAAAATTTTAACATTTTTCAAAAATTTAAAATCTATATTAATGGGTTGGACCAATTTGACGAAAAAATGAGCTGAGTCTGGTAGCGAACCTGTGTCATCGTCATTTTTGTGCATGTGCGTAAAATGGCGAAATTTTACGCTTTGGGGCAGATTTCATCAAATTGATGTCACGATGGCTAGTGCACAAAATGCGTAAGTTTTGCTTGAGAAATAAAATGGTCTTACCTAATCAAAACC
>NC_068997.1:2232041-2237823 GCF_001194135.2 Octopus bimaculoides
CACACACACATGTCAAGTTTCATCAAGATCTGTTTGGATAGTCTTGGAGGAATTAAAGCAACAAATTCACAAACACACAAACTTGCCATTTATTATTATAGATGTGCATTATCATATAAACCATGTTCACTAGGTTAAATTTTTACATTGAAACCTTCCATAGTTTGCCAATCACCTTAATACTTTTCATACATATACAGTGGAAGCTACTTGAGATCCCTTTGGGATAGACACTCTTTCGCAACAATAAGTAGCTGATAACATTAAGCAGATAAACTATTCTTGTCACAGATATTTTGATAGTAACTGGCACTCGGCTACAATAACAGTTCCAGTGGATCCAATCAATGGAACAGCCTGCTTGCGAAATTAATGTGCAAGTGGCTGAGTACTCCACAGACACATGTACCCTTAATGTAGTTCCCAGGAAGATTCAGTGTGACAAAGCTGGTCCTTTGAAATACAGGTACTACTGATTTTTGCCAGCTGAGTGGACTGGAGTAACAAAGTATCTGGATTAAGGACAAAATGCACCACCAGGAATCGAACTCACGACCTTACGATTGTAAGCTGAAGTTATGCACCTTTTGATAACAATAACCAGATTATAACATTTCTATGATAATAATAAAATCAGGAACTTTTCTACACCCTTTCATAAGATTCTACTCCTCCTGTTTTTCTATAAATTTCAACTGTATATTATAGAAAAGTAGTTTCCATTGCATTCTTCTCCAATTCCATCAACACCACCTCCACCAATCCTTGTATCTGTGTTTGGGTCTTATCCTGCTCCTGAACAACATTCAAACGATTTAGAAATTGCTTCTAATTCCAGTTTTGTCTAAATCATTTCCATTCAATGTATCCATCACCCCAACCAACAAGCCACCCCGACCCTTAAACAACTCCATATCTGATCCCAGACCAAGTGTTATTTGATCCCCCAAAATACTCAAAGTATACTTACCCAGTACCCACGAAATCGACACGAAATTATAATTTGACTGTATTTCATTTTCTGGTATAGGGACCACTGCCGCCAGCCCCTCCACACTTTCTGTATTGACATGGCTAAATAATGCATTTGACCACGGCGTCTCTCTTCCATTTCAAATAACTACAAAATAGAAACAACACGAAACGTTTCAGATTTTAACATAAATGGTTATATTAGCATATTAGAAGAACTGATTTGGATCTCGAAACTATCTTTTCTCTCAGAATTGTTAATAATATCACATTAGATTTGATCTTAAAATAATAACAATTTCAGATTTGAGTTTCATTTCGTATCAGTGAGAAATCTAAAACAAAAGCTGAATTGTTTTCCCTGACGCATCATCATCATAACTATTGTTAAATAGATAAATGAAAAAGACTATAATTATTTTCTCAAACAAATTTCCCCAGAAGTGGAATTGTGGGGAGGAATAACAAGCTTGATTGTAAGGGAGATAACTATAATTTTTATTTCGACAATATAAATTTATGACTTATCTCCCTTGAGGACAGCATTAAGCGTCAACCAGAGAAATTCTTGTGGTGATTCGACCTGTCAGAAATAGCAGAAAAATCTCACTCAAACAAAACTCAACCATCTTAAAAGAGGACATTTGCTAAACTTGCCATAGTTACTTTGATACTACAGGGTGTTCAAAAAGTCTACCCGCAGTACGTATTTTATTGCAAAATAAATATTTATAAGATAGTATAGGACTACAAAGAATATATTAGATTTTGTCGTCCTTCATTTTCAATACATAAAATTTAATTTCTTTTTTACTGCCGTGTAAGTACTTCCTAAGCTGATTTCCGTTTCCTGTGACAATTTACGTAAGGACTTTGATGGGCTTGCCAACAGTTTATCGGAAATATTGGATAGTGTTTCGTCTGAAAGAACAGTAGGCCTACCGCTTCTTGCTGCGCCGTCCACTGAGCCTGTGTTTCTAAATTTTCTTATAAAATCCCGCTCAGTGTCACGATGTGGAACAACAGTATTTGGAAAAGTTTCACTGAACTTCTGCTTCCCAATATTTATGTATTTGTTTCCAGCCTGAAACACCCATTCAACTAAAAACGTTCGTTCTTCGATGGTTAGCATGTCAACACGCTGAAAGGTACACAATGGTTGACACTCGGCCGCCCACTCAGTGATAGCCAAACTGCTCATGTGCAGGATGAAAATAATTCACTGCGGAGAGACTTTATGAACACCCTGTATAAATGCAGACAACTGGACCCTGCACCACAAACGTTGACAAACAAGCTAGCAATGTATACTATAGTTGGGAAGACGAACAAATTATTTTAAACACTGACACTTCTTACATTTTGGATATTTCAATCGATAAAATGTATTTCTCCATATTCTCTGACTTACTCTAACAATGCTAAACTTTATCAAACTCTCTCAAACCATTTAATAATGTGGTGTTGAAAATTATTCTGTCAAATGTAAAGCTTATTTATTAACAGTCTTGAATTTAATCATGGATTATCCTGTAGCTTTGAGATTTTGATGATATGGCTGTTTATTTTTAAAATGACAAAATAGGGTAGATTTGAGGGGCCAGATCTGGCCAGTTTGAACATGTAGAATATTTTGGCCAGATATGGCCTGTTTAAGTGCTAAAGGGTTAAATCATTTCTCACAGTTCCATTAAACTATTTTCTCAATTCAAAAATATTCTTTACTCTTTTATTACCTCAGTTTTGATATTGTTTGGACAGACTTTATCTGAGGATCAAAATTGGAATGGTTTACGACATGCATGAATCATTTGAGACACTGAAGATCAAAACTGTTTCATTTTATTTTTTTTTAAGCATGAAAACATTTTTTAAATTAAGAAAATAGAATTTATGAAAAAAATATAAAAAAAAACAAGAAGAAATTTTACCGTTTTTGGTTTCCTAATGAAGACTTTTGTCTTTCCAAAAGCATAATGACTATTTGTAAATCCCATACTTTCCATGAGAACCTTGACCCCTTGTTGTACGGGTCCATCCCAATGTGGCCACGTCAAAGGTGATAACATCTTGTAACGATATAAGAAATGACCATAGCTCTGTCGAAATGCATATCCAGCACGTCTCACCTGAACATTCTCCATTAACCTGTAATCAATAAATATTAAATCAGCTATTAACAAATACGACTGGGGTATCTGAAAGGATGAGAGTGGAAGGGTTTGTGTTTATCTTTATAAGTATTTCGGATGAGTAGAATCTTATGAGAAGATATTGAAAAGTTCCTGGTTTTAGCTAAAAGAAAATACAGGAAGATCAGTTAATTATGTGATTTTATTCAACATATTCTCCTCTCAGATTCACACACTTATTGCAGTGGTCCTTCCATTTTTCCAAGCCCTGTAAAAGAACTCGTAAGGTTGGGCCTCCAACCAAGTCTTTGGCAATACCCTTAAAGCCAGGAACTTTTCAACACCACATTGTAGATTCATGCATTTGCATAAATGTGAATAGATGAGTGTGGTGTGTTTGGGAATGTGTATATTTGGTGATGTGCAGATTTGTGAGTGCTGAAAACACAGAGCATCACAAGACATGTGAGCCAATCAGCAAGTTACTTACCCTAAGTAGCGAACCTGATGCCGGACTAGATCTTCATCAAATGCTATAGGTTTCTTGAAATCATTGGGCTGGAACAACAACAAAAATAACAATAATAATAAGAAGAACACCCAGAGAGCACAAACCTCTGCCAAGGCAACACCAATGTCTTCTCAACAATTAGCCAGAGATGATTTTTAAAATGAGAATATCTGAAATAAACTCGACTGCTCTCACAAACTAGAATACTAAAAATAAACCCAACTGCTCTCAAAAATTAAGTAAAAAAACAGGAAAAATTATCCAGAATCCTTGTCCAGTACCAGATCAATCCCAAAATCTAATCAATTTGTGCCAGTCATAAGACCAAACATCCCTGAAAGTTTCATCCGAATCCATCCAGTGGTTCTTGAGATATCTTGTCCACAGACAAACAAACAAACATGACTGAAAATAATACCTCTGCCTTCGCTGAGGTGGAGGTAATAATACCTTCAAATTTTGGCACAAGGCCAGCAATTGTGTGATGGGTGTAAGTTGGTTATGTCAACCCCTACTCATCAAAAGGATGAAAGGCAAAGTCGACCTAGGTAGGATCTGGGGTTTAGAATGTAAAGTTCGATGAGATGCCACTAAGCAATTTACCCAGCATGCTAACAATTCTGCCAGATTGCTGCCTTATTAAAAATAATAATCCTTTCTGCTACAGGTACAAGGCCTGAAATTTTGTGGGCAGGGGCTAGTTGATTACATTGACCCCAGTTTTTACAAGTACTTAATTTACCAACCCTAAAAGGATGAAAGGCAAAGTTGACCTCAACAGAATTTGAACTCAGACCATAAAGATGAACATAATGCTGCTAAGCATTTTGACCAGTGTGCTAGTGATTCTGCCAGCTCACTACCTTAATAATAATAATAATAATAATAATAATGATAATTTTGGCATGAGGCCAGCAATTTTGGGGAAGGGGTAAGTTGATTACATTAACTCCAGTTCATAACTGGTACTTGTTTTATCAACCCCAAAAGAACGAATGGGAAAGTCAACCTTGGTGGAATTTTAACTCGGAACATAAAGACTGGTGAAATGCTTCTAAGCATTTTGTCTGATGTGCAAATGATTCAGCCAGCTTCTTGCTTAATAATAATAATAATAATAATAATAACAGCGAAACGGGCTGATTACTACCTAGCTCAGATACCAGGAAACCCCAAAATGGCTGAAGTTCAAAAGATAGTGCTCATGGGAAGTGCCCATATCCTACGTAAAATACTGTCTATGTGATCTCAAATTTTAAAACAAACATAATTTTCTTATGGTTTCTTAAACATTCTCTAGAACAACACTGTACAAATCCAAATATATGGTACCCTAGACATAACACCTACATGAACTTCTAACTTGTTGTCTCTTGAGGTCTCTGGGTGAGACTTGGATCCAACTTGTCCAAATGCAAAGCAAAAGTCAAACATAAAATAATAATAATAAATATCTAACACAGATACAATGTCACACATTTTGATGACTGAATCAACTGACTGAATCAACCACACTACTAGACTCTCTCTCTCTTTCCTATAAACTGACATCACCACCACCCCACTAACCTTGTCCTGAGCCACTCCACTTTGGTGGAGATACACTGGTGCCATTTATAACATATTGTAGGTCTTAGTTATTGAGGTGGCACGGTTTAGCCCAATCCAGGTGCAACCACAGTCAGTTTCTTGTATAGAGTGGGAGAAAAATGGATTCTAGAATGTGACTGTACTTGAAAGGATGGAAGGTAAATAACTGCATGAAACGATGGAAGGTATATGACTGTACACTGAAAAGGATGGGAGGTGAAATTGAATTTGAATGAATTTTAACCTAATGTGAAGAGAGCCTCCCACTTGAAATTTAAAAATCAAATGTATAAATTAAAATAGCTACAGGCGTAGGAGTGGCTGTGTGGTAAGTAACTTGCTTACCAGCCACATGGTTCCGGGTTCAGTCCCACTGCGTGGCATCTTGGGCAAGTGTCTTCTACTCTAGTCTCGGGCCGACCAAAGCCTTGTGAGTGGATTTGGTAGACGGAAACTGAAAGAAGCCCATTGTATATATGTATATATATATATATATATGTATGTGTGTATGTGTTTGCGTGTCTGTGTTTGTCCCTCCAACATCGCTTGACAACCGATGCTGGTGTGTTTACGTCAC
>NC_068997.1:2237989-2241296 GCF_001194135.2 Octopus bimaculoides
AAAAGAGTAAATTAAAATATATTAAAATGTTTCCTTAATTCAATAACTGACCTTTAATCCACAACAAAGGGACGTTCAGTTTGCTAACCTTTTTTTGCCTTATCCCTATTTGTCCATACACTGAGGGTCAGAGGTCATTCAGTCTGTCCTCCCTGACAATAACTCCTCGAAATAAGCGCAAAATGTAGCCTTCATATAGTTATTTGACTATCTGAAAAACAACGGCCCTCATTTCTCTCAAATCACACATTATCACATTTTAAAAAGGATGCATTGTCTTAGATATATACATTCTGTTTCATTGCCTATTTACTGCTGAATGAAATCTCTCAACATCTCACTTTGGACCTGCTCATCCACACTGACCAGCTTCTGTTTGACAAGGGGTTTCCACAGTCAGGTTATTTAACTTTGACCATTAGTATGCAGTCCGAATTTTAACTCAGAGCATAACAAACCATAATGGAAACTCCAAGACATCTCAAAGACTCATATATTTCTACCATTCTGCTGTCTTTGGTTGAGCATTTATCAATCCTGAAAGAATTAAAAGCAAAGTTGACCTCACTGGGGTTTGAAGAAAACCAAAATTCAGCCCAATGCTGCTGGGCAGTCTCTCCAGTGTTCTGGCCACTCTACTAATTAACCACCTAATTAACCACCTAAATCTATTGAATGGTAAAAGCTGGAACACATTTGATCTTGGGTCTAGAAAAACGTACCTTGATACACCGGATATAATTAGGGTTCTTGGAGGATAAGTTCTTCATAAGTTCTGCCACGGATACCTGAAGACATGAAAAAAGAATGAGTTAACCAAATTTGGTGGTAAACCAATATCTAAAAGGATGGCGGGCGGGGTTAAAGCAACGACAACATCAAGTTGGTAGTCGATATTATCTCACCAGTGTTACCTGTAATATCTGGCATCATACCCAGGTGGAGATATATCTTTCATTTGGTTCAAATTAAGAACTGTTCCTTAGAAATCCCTGAAGATTTTGGACACATTCTGTTAGATTTAAAATAACCAAGACAACTCATCCAGTAATTATGGATATATATGTAATATTTATATATGGGTATTTGTAATATACAGCACTACTAATGGTGTTGTTTATCATATTTTAAAAATGTATATAATTAATCCACCTTTAAACTATTGAATACCTCTAGCAGACTGAAGTTAAGTAACACATTCATGACTATACATACATACACACACACACACACACACACATATATATGTGTGTGTGTGTGTGTGTGTGTGTGTGTGTGTGTGTATATTACAAATAAAAGGGTAAAGGAATATTAATTTATTAATAAATTAATAATTAATAATTTTTACCAAGTATTTCGGTATGTAAACACCATTATCGGTGAAGAACTAATTTAAAAGTTCTTATAAATTTATAAACATAATTAAGGCATCAGCAACAGTTACTTCACCACACACCAAAGTTCAGATATAGCAGCTAAAACTCCAACAGATAGCAGTATTTGTAACTCCCAAAGGCAAAACAAGAAGAAAAATCAACGAAACTAATCAGTCTTAGTTAATCATAGACGCGTTTCTGGATCAGAATGGTAAAAAACCTTCATTTCCGTCATCAGTATGATATTCTAGTTTGCAGGTCTGAAGGTACAGGCAATTATGCATGCTCGACCAAGCATCAAGTACTGCTATCTGTTGGAGTCTTAGCACTTTAGCTGCTATTTCTGAACTTTGGTATGTGGTGAAGCAACTGTTGCTGATCTCTTAATTATGTTTATATATATACATACACGTAAAATACACCATTTTGAGCATGGCCGTTGCCAGGACCGCATGACTGGCCCTCATGCCGGTGGCATGTAAAAGCACCCACTACACTCTCTGAGTGGTTGGCGTTAGGAAGGGCATCCAGCTGTAGAAACTCTGCCAACTCAGATTGGAGCCTGATGTAGCCATCTGGTTCACCAGTCCTCAGTCCAACCCATGCTAGCATGGAAAGCGGACGTTAAACGATGATGATGATGATATATATATATATATATATATATATTTATAGATAGACAGATAGTAACTTCTATGCTGAAGTAGAGACAACATGTTCTTTGTCTATCTCTTTAACTTCTTGGAGATTTTAGGTAAAATTATACTAATGTGTCCATCTGTTCTAATATAATTAAATTCTATGTCTTTGTGCAGCTGAGGATTGCTCTGCATTTTAAAATGATGTAATGATTGCATTGTTCAATTAAATGGAGCTGCATGAAACGATCGTACTGCATTACCTCTGGATATCCTTGTTGTTTATTTTGACATATAGATAGGTAGATACACACACATATACATGAGTTAAGGAATGGAGTAGATAAAATCCAGGCTACATATGTTTCCTAATGAGTTGAATCTTGGAAGTGGTAAATGTCCAAGCAAGGTGTATACAGCAGGCTACACTTCAGGCCAAGCGTTTCTTGATTAAATTCTGATCGAATCTTCTGTGTGTTAACATGCACCTCCTTACAACAATGTAAACTTCATTTAATCCAGATACTCTTGGCCTGAAGAGTAGCCTGCAGTATACACCTTGCTTGGATATTTACCACTTTCGAGGTTCTGCTTGCTATGGAACATATGTAGCCTGGATTTCATCAACTTCATTCCTTAACTCATGTATATGTATTTGAATACTTGGCAACCCTGTCTGCCAACTGTGAGATATAAAATAATATTTTCAGCTTAACATGTTGTTGGCATTCCGTCGCTTATGATGTCAAGGGTTCCAGTTGATCCGATCAACAGAACAGCCTGCTCGAGAAATTAACGTGCAAGTGGCTGAGCACTCCACAGACACGTGTACTCTTAAACGTAGTTCTCGGGGATATTCAGCGTGGCACAGTGTGACAAGGCTGACCCTTTGAATTACAAGTACACCAGAAACAGGAAGTAAGATTGAGAGAAAGTTGTGGTGAAAGAGTACAGCAGGGTTCGCTACCATCCCCTGCTGGGGCCTCGTGGAGCTTTAGGTGTTTTTGCTCGATAAACACTCACAACGCCCGGTCTGAGAATCGAAACCGCGATCCTATGACCGCGAGTCTGCTGCCCTAACCACTGGGCCATTGCACCTCCACTCAGCTTATCATACTTTGAAATGAAAAATGCCACAACCTTCCACCCCAATAAACCACTATTGTTCCTGAAAGTTGTTTTTTATATTTTCAATGGTTTGCTTGAAGCTGATCTTCTTCCTACATCTCGATCCTTGGACCTTACATGTGTGTGCATGTGTGTATCTATCTCTCTCTCTCTCTCTCTTTCTCT
>NC_068997.1:2241561-2259019 GCF_001194135.2 Octopus bimaculoides
TATATATATTTACCTATTTCATTTAGGCATTGTTAAACTAATACCTTGGCATAGAACTCAATATACATATGCTTCAGAATGAAACATTACTTGAGTACAGAGCAGTTATAAGAAAAAAAGATGATAAAAGAATAAATGATAAGATAATCATTTATTCCTTTGTCATCTTATTTTCTTATGTACGCATATCTGTATACAGATGTAATTAAACATACTTACTTTGAATTGCGAGCCGG
This sequence comes from Octopus bimaculoides, assembly GCF_001194135.2. Taxonomy (NCBI): domain Eukaryota; kingdom Metazoa; phylum Mollusca; class Cephalopoda; order Octopoda; family Octopodidae; genus Octopus; species Octopus bimaculoides. Next base: position 2,241,798 of record NC_068997.1, read on the forward strand.
CAGTGGCTGGACGTTTTAAAGATGGGCGAGCGGGATTTCCTATCAATGATAAAGACAAATAGAATAGAATACGTATATGTGAGTGTATAAGTATATGAATATTTCATCACTATCATCTTTTTCTTCTTTTTCCAGCCGAGCGTAACCATGTATCTCCTCAGCAGTAAGACAGTTGTTCCATCTCCCCCGCCGTACTAGTACCTCTCCACACCTGGCATAAACCATTTCCTTCGACACCATACTCTTCTCAGTCAAGGGGTCTTCTTTACTTGTGAGTTGCTTTGCAGCTTCACTAGAGCTGGTGACATGCAAAATCACCCACTGCACTCTGTAAAGTGGTTGGTGTTAGGAAGAGCACCCAGCTATAGAAACCATGCCAAAAGCAGCCAATAGATCTTGATACAGTCTTCTCACCTGCTGGATTCTGTCAAACCATTTGATCCATGCCAGCATTGAATACAAACGAATGGTGATGATTTAAATATAACATCTACGAAATTAAGTTAAAATAGTATTAAAACTGTTACATATTATAACAAGGTTATTTGTAGAGATGAGGTGTAGTTTGTTGAATTATTCCCAGTATATAACTGTTATTCAATGTATCACAAGAGATGAAAGGCAAAGTTGACCTCACTGACATTTGAAAACAGAATATAAAGAGCCTGAAGAAATTCTTCAAAGTACTTTTTCTGATATTCAAATGATTCTGCCAGTTTGCCAGCCTAAATAATGGTTTCTATAATAAAGGCTTGGAATATTTTTGGTAGAGGAGAGGATTAGTCAATGAAATCCACCTAGTTCATGACTGGTATTATTTTTTATTAGTGCCTAAAGCAGTGGTTCTCAACCTGTCGTCTGTGGACCCCTAGTGGTCCGCAAAAGTATTACTGGGGGGGGGGGGTCTGTGAACTATATTCAGAATTTCACACACCCACACATACATAAGGACAAGTATATTAAAAGGGGTCCGTGGGAAAACTCGTTTAAATAAACGGTGGCCTTGGTAGTGAAAAGGTTGGGAACCACTGGCCTAAAGGATAAATGGCAAACTCAACCTTAGAACTCAAACTGTTAAGGTCTGTAAGTAAAGAACAGTTCTTTACTTTTCTTGTAACATCACAGATTTCAGTTGCATAACAACAACAATTGCAAAATGAGGAAGAATCGATAGAGGATGTAAGATGTTCAAAAAATGCGGCTCACCTTCTGGGAATAAGTCTTTTAGTAAAGGATGTTTACATCTGTACATGGCTTGAGACAAATCACGGAACAAAAGGTCATTGTTTTTATCAACAAACCCTTCAACCCTATAGGTTACCTGATGGAACAGGAAGCAAAAGGAAATATATATATAAACAGGTACAAAAAACATGCTTAGAGTAATAATAATAATGGTTTCAAATCTTGGCACAAAGCTAGCAATATTGTGGGGGTAAGTCAGTCACATCAACTTCAGTGCTCAACTGGTACTTACTTTATCAACCGCAAAAGAATAAAAGGCCAAGTTGACTTTGGCAGAATTTGAACTCAGAATGTAAAGACGGACAAAATGCCACTAAGCATTTTGTCTGGCATGCTAATAGATGTGCCCGCTTGCCACCCAAATAGTAATCATACCCTGATGCCATACCAGGCAGTGGCTCTCATGGCTTCTCATCTTAACTGATTGGAAGTGTTATCATGTACATTGATTTGTCTTGGTATAAAAGATGGGCTACAGCAAATATTCTGCTCAATACCACAGATTTACTTGTCATTTGTTTGACCTTAACCAGTTGAGCATGTCCCTTAGTGGCTGATGATGATATGTGCATCTCTGATCATGAGCAGAAGTAGTGGGGGAGCATCATAGCCATGTGTTGAGAGGAATTCTTTGAAAGTTTGAATAATTCACCTCTGAAACTTTCAAAGAATTCCTCTGTTTCATTCAACATCCGTAGACAACCGTTATTGAGCTGGATGGGCTACTCAACCTAAAGAAAATTCTAACTGGGCCCACCTGCAAGGTCATGTGCTGTTTATCTTGATATGAGGTTACCATGCTGCACACATATGGCAGTGATGCATGTGCTTGGTGTACCCTTATCAGACGGGTAGTCATGATCGATGTACTGGGCTTCATATATTTTACCCCAGTGTCACTTTGATGGCATGCACTGCTCTCTCACTCAATAATAATAATAATAATGGTTTCAAATTTTTTGAGGGAAAGAAGCATGATCCTCTCTTGAGTGGTACTTATTTCATAGACCCCCCAAAAATATGAAAGGCAAAGTTGACCTCAGTGAGATTTGAACTCATAATGTAATGAGCAGGAATAAATATCTGTCAAGGTCTCCAAAAAAGGTTAGCAGAATGAAGAGATCAGTTTGTGGTCAGCAACCTGGTTTGAGTGGTTCTAATATAATGGACTCCATTTTAAAGACAGCCAGTGGTCAACAGATTAAATCTACAAATACAGGAACGGTCCTTCTATTGACCATCCACAGAAATTTCCTACCAAATTTTCCTCACAAAACTTTAGTTGATATTCAGTGGAGTATATTTAACCCTTTAACATTTAAACTGGCCAAATCCAACCCAAATATTCTCCTTGTTTTATGTTCAAACCTGTGTGATCTAGCCTTGCACACTTACCCAACACTATCATTTTAAAAATACACAATCAAATCATTGAATTCATGAAGGTACGTGATTAATTCAAAACAATGTGAATAAATTAGCATTACATTTGACAGAGTAATCTGAATGCTAAAGGGTTAAATTATCGTCTGTCTTAGAAAAGGAAGAGACTATGAGTGAATCCAGGAGATTTCCAGAGTTCTGGAAACAAACTTTAAACAAAAATGGACAAGCTGGAATGCCTTTATTCCCCTGATGAATCTGAGGTGAGCTGAGGGTGTTAAACAAGAACAAGAACAACAACAGGAAGTTAAATATAAAATGAGATGAGAAATGAAATGAGAGGAGATAGGAATTATGCAATGACGAGGAGATGATCAATTATAAATATTATGTCACTTACTGCGCCTGCATAATGTTTGAGGCGAAAAGATTCATGAGGCAACGTTCTGTCAGACATGCTTTTTTTACAGCCGCGACTTTCGTAATGAGGATGTTCTGAACAAATGGAGTCAAGTTTTGCAAGGAATGTTAAATCTGTGACGGTTCCTGGTCGAAGGCACTCTTCATCAAGCATCGCTAAAACTCCTACATTGTTCTGAAACAGAATACATAACTATATATTTATACATATCTTTTGAATTTGTTTTTATGGGAAATGTTTTGAATATGCAAATAAAACTCCTATTCCATTATGTCGGCCAAAGTCTAATGATGCTGATTGGTGAACCAGTTTTGGGGGTTGCATCTAGCTGTACTGATATAATGTAGGATAAATATAGTAATAATAACAATAATCCTTGGATGAAATTTATAAATATCAATTTATAAATTCCATCGAAGGATTATTGTTATTTGTATATTTATACATATATATGTACGGTAAACAAAACCCAATATATAGTTCAAAACATAACTACAAATATTTTGATAGTGCAGTTTATCCTAAATATGAGTCCATTGCACAATATATTAGATGATCCACATACACACACACAATTGGTGAACATTTGTGTTTGCCAAGAATGAAAAAAACACTCAATACATGAAATTGAGTATAGTTTGTTAAAATTTGGAATATCTTGACTTGTTACTCAGAGTTAAATGTATGAAAAAAGTTAAGAATTATGTCAATATATAAGTAAAAATGTTTCTCAATACTTTTGCTTAAATATATTGTTGAAGTACCTCTCTCTTTCTAATGACTCAATAATCAAACGTGAACTTAGCTTCAACTTGTAATAGTAGCAATTATCCTTTTTATAATAAGTATAAGGCCTGAAATTTTGGGGGAAAAGGATAATCAATTACATCGATTCTGATGATCAATTGATACTTATTTCATTGACTCTGGAAGGTTGAAAGGCAAAGTCGACCGTAGCAGAATTTGAACTCAGAACATAATGATGGACGAAATGCCGCAAAACACTTTGCCCAGTGTTGCACAAGGCCAGCAATTTCAATGATTACAATAACCCCAGTATTCAACTGGTACTTATTTTATCAACCCAAAAGGATGAAAAGCAAAGTCGACCTTAGAGGAATTTGAACTCAGAATGTAAAGATGGACAAAATGCTGCTAAGTATTTTCCTGGCATGAAAAAAAAAAAAAAAATAATAATGATGGTTTCAAATGTTGCACAAGGCCAGCAGTTTTAAGTTTTAAGCTATTCTGCCAGCTTGTGGCCTTTTCTATCCAAAAGGGATTTTCTACCCAACATTTACATGCTATTACTTATAGCTTTATGGGTGCTATGAGATCCGCTGTTCCAAAACACAAATCTTTTATCTTTCACCTTTTTTTTACTAATTTCAGTCATTAGACTGGCCATACTGGGGCACTGCTCGGAAGAATATTTAACTGAATCAATTAACCCCAGTACTTATTCTCCTTTTTTAAGCTTGGTACTTATTATATCAGCCTCTTTTGTCAAACCACTAGGTTATGGGGACATAAACATACTGCTATCAGTTGTCAAGTAGAAGTAGGGTACATACACAAACGCACATGCATATATATATATATATACAATGGGCTTCTTTCAGTTTCTGTCTACTAAATCGACTCACAAGGCTTTGATTGACACAAAACAATAGAAGACACTTGCCCAAGGTGTCATACAGTGGGATTGAACCCAGAATCATGTAGTTGGGAAGTAAGCCAAGCCTGCACCTATATGATTTTCTGTTCTCTCAGAAGTGTATAAAATTCTTATGACATGAAAAATATATATCATCATCATCGTTTGACGTCTGCCTTCCATGCTGGCATATGTATGTGTGTATATAAAAACATAGATATATGTGTGTGTGTGTATATGAGAAAGACAGAGAGAAAGTAACACACAATCTACATAACCAGTCATAGAAACATTCAGGTGTGAGAAAGAAGACATACACACACATACATTCTCATATAACCAAAAGCACTAACACATATAAACATATACACACACACACACAAACTGAAAATTGTCATTACCTACCTTTTCAATTAATTCACATATCACAGCATTGTTGAAATAATCCACATGGATCCATTCAATTCCCTGAAAAAAATTGGGTCCAAAAAATATTAGGGTGTTTCACATGAAATGTCATGTTTGAGAAGTGTTAGAGAACTGATTTATCTCATCAAAGTATGATCCCTGTTCATTTATGACATTTACCTAACGTTTCTCTATGTCATATATTCCATCTTTAAAAAAAAAAAAGAACTCATCTTTTGCTGTGATAAACTGTCCGAATGCTTCAATTAACTCTTCTCTATTTAAGAATGTTTTATTGCTTATGGAAAGCTCACAATTCTTAAATAAGTGATGATCAGTTGGAAAGATATCAGGGGAATAGGGAGGATGTTGCAAAATCTCATAATTCAGGCTTTGCAACCAGTGGGATTGCTGTAAAGATGACACTTCTGCAAACCTTTATAGTATTGCATTTGATCCTGCATTTTGGCACATAGAAATCACAATTCAATCATGTACACAAACGAGATTTTATCCAATGAACAGCTGTTGTTTACTTGATAGTTCATTGATCTAACTATAACTTTCCATAGGTGAGGCCTATATCTACAACTGAACTGAGCACCAAAATTTCAGAGTGTCTCAAGTTGAGTTTGGTGTACACCAGGGTTTCTCAACTGGGGTCCACAGATGCAATATAGTACACTTGGGGTCCATGGTAATCTTTCAGAGGCCATGGAAAACTTATACTTCAGGTTAGTAATGTTTATGTGCAATTAACTGGGTATACACCCACAATAGACAAAGTATTTTATCAAGTTTTATACAAGTCCTAACAATATTTAATTATGAAAATACAACTGGATTTTTGATCTTCAAATAGCAATGGAGGTTCACCAAAGTAATATAGTTTTCTTCAATCATTCCAGGTACACTCAACCTGGAACGATTGAAGAAGACAACATACCACAACACCTGTATCTGATAGGTAAAAATTAGCCCAAATGTTGAGTTTCTATATGTGTCCTATTACCCTGTTGCATCAGAATGTTTTTGTTAATTTTATTGCATAAACACCGTTACTGTTAATGGAACAAATAAATTATTTTCCAATACATAAAGAAGCCTTATTTGTTATACTTTTAAATAACATAAACATGTTAGGTCATAGCAGACCACATCACCACAACATGAAGTGCAGAAGAAGTGTGCAATTTTATTATAAAGCCTATACACCACATAGGGATGGGTAAACATGTAGAAACAGGATACATTTACTAGCCACATGGTAGAAACATGTTGGATCATTTGGCTCCATGATATGAACACTATGTTTTTTTTAGAGGAAAATACATTAGTCACAAGTGGAGGCGCAATGGCCCAGTGGTTAGGGCAGCAGACTCGCAGTCATAGGATCGAGGTTTCGATTCCCAGACCGGGCGTTGTGAGTGTTTATTGAGCGAAAACACCTAAAAGCTCCACGAGGCTCCGGCAGGGGATGGTAGCGAACCCTGCTGTACTCTTTCACCACAACTTTCTCTCAATCTTACTTCCTGTTTCTGGTGTACTTGTAATTCAAAGGGTCAGCCTTGTCACACTCTGTGTCACGCTGAATATCCCCGAGAACTACGTTAAGGGTACACGTGTCTGTGGAGTGCTCAGCCACTTGCACGTTAATTTCCCGAGCAGGCTGTTCCGTTGATCGGATCAACTGGAACCCTCGCTGTCGTAAGCGACGGAGTGCCAACAACAACAACATTAATCACTATTTATTGTTACTGTTGTTGTCTTCCATAATTCTGCTTGAAAAGACAAGCAAACAGACAAACAGGCAGAACTACATCACAACATGGAGGTTGTTAAAAACAATGACTCGTCACTTAATGCGACATATCAGAGAGAGTGATTACAGTAATAATAGGTGATGATGGTGGTTGTGGTGATGGTTATAATGGTATGGGTATTGGTGATATTGATGATAATGGTGGTGGTAGTAATGGTGGTATGAATGAAAGTGATAGTGGTGATGTGGTGGTGGGTGTGGTGGGTGTTATCATGATGGCGGTGGTGATGACGATGATGACGATGATGATGATGATGATGACGACGATGACGATGATGATGGTGACGATGATGACGATGATGATGGTGACGATGATGACGGTGACGATGATGACGATGATGATGGTGACGATGATAGTATTTAACACTAGCAATTAAAATTAACAATTAGATAATGCCAAACTATCTTGTATTTAATTATGAATATTGCAACATGGAAAAACAAAAATCTCAGAAAACTTCAAGACACCAAAAATTGGTAAGGAATCCAACAATTCTTACCTCCTTCACATATTCTTCTTGTTCTTCTTTTAAGGTTAATTCAATAAAAATTTGTTGTAATTTCTCATTACAGTAATTAATGATAAACTGTTCAAAACTATTGTTCTGTCAAAACAAGAAGATTGGAAAAGATTAAGAAATGAAAATCAGGAAATTCTAGAAGAAGCAAGAAAAAATGGTTAACTTGGTAATGTCTTGAACAGTCGTGGGAGAAGACATGTGACTTAGTAGCTAGGATATTCAGCTTATGATCATAAAGTCACGAGTTCAATTCCTGGTGGTGTGTCGTGTCCTTGAGCAAGACACTTTACTTCTCATTGCTCCAGTCCAGTCAGCTGGCAAGAATGAGTTGTACCTGTAATTCAAAGGGGTCAGCCTTGTCACACATTGTGTCATGCTGAATCTCCCTGAGAACTACATTAAGGATACATGTGCTTGTGGAGTGATGGCCACTTGCATGTTAATTTTATGGTCTGTTGATCAAATCAACTAGAACACTCATCGTCATAACTGATGGAGAACCAAGCTATGGCAGTTATGGGTAACTTTTATGTAAAGCAGGGTGCATGAGACATGGTCCATCATCAGGCAGGCTCACATTAAACAAAAAATTCTAAGCAATTATTTTCTTTTTTCGCTGGCCACTGAGAAAGTTCCATGGACCACTATTGGCACATGAGTGGTATAACAAGATGAAAATGTTAACGGTCTCCTTCCTTCCTTCCCTATGAAGACAAGACCAAGGCAATGCAGTTACTTGAGCTCTCAACATGACACCACCCACCAATCCCTATCTACTACTCCAGAGCAAAACTCTTCAATGCTGGCATAATCGATGCCCTTCTTTAGACATGCCCACATCACATGACTGGGATAACAAAATAAGAGTGCTAAATGTCCCTTACCTTCACTAGGAAGAGAAGGCCAAGGCACCCTCCATCCACCCCCATCTACCATGCCAGAGAGAAGCTCTTTAACTCTGGCTTAGTTGATGTCCTTCTTCATTTGTGCCCATATCTTCTAATCACTATGCATGGTGTTCCCAGTAGACAAGTCTTGAAGCGATGAGGTCAGAATGTCACATGTTGGGATGTCACATGTCACACATAATCCTCAGATATCTTGATAAATGTATCTTTTGCGTCACCAATGACAGAACAGCAGAATGGTCAATGTTCAGGATTTACATCCACTAGATCAGGGGCTTTCAAACTTTTTGACTTGCGGACCCCTTTATATTTCAGGCTTTACCTTAGGGACCCCCTTATAAACGCTTATGAAATTTATACATAAATATTTGCTTAAAATAACATATATTTTTACATTTATTTATTTAACAAATAGGTTTATTGTCAATTAAAAGATTTCGATTAAAAACATATATAAAATCAAATTGCCCATAAAAAGTATTTGCTGTCCACGGACCCCCTGTCTTGTCCTTGCAGACCCCCTACGGTCCGAGGACCAGTTTGAAAACCCCTGCACTAGATATCTAAGACCAAATGGACAATCCTGCTGTAACATCCCTCTCAGGATTTATTCATGTTCTACTTCATAATACAGTACAAATTTAACGGTAGAAATGGACAACAAAGGTTTTAGTATAGATCAACAGGGAAGACATAATATAGTACCAGGGATGACATACAAATCAGGTTCAAAAGTAACTCACCTCAAAAACTTCAAACCCATATATGTCTAACACACCCATCACTTTTGTTTTGTTTTTTTTCTTCACCTGAAACAGGAAAACAAAAACAAGAAAATGTTATCATACTCACACACACATTTGCAAAACATCTTTTGCATCCAGACTTTAGAATAAATATTGGGTTGTCCGGAAAGTTCATGCCGATTTTTAAAGGAAAGAAAAAGGTCAATAACTTGAAAATACCCTCTTCCCAGAATTGAGGTGGGTGCATGGCAAATGAGTCGAAAGGTAAGCTACTATAAATCGGCACAAACTTTCCGGACAACCCAAGAAATGCCATCTCTGGACAGTGTATGTGATGACTAACAGAGCTGGAGACAGGAAGGGCATCTAGTGCTGTAGCAGTGTACTGTGTTGTATTAGTTTTCCTCTCACCTATTTGAATGTGTGGGGATGTCTTCTCCAGCAGTGCACACTGCTAGTTCATTGGGCATCAATGGAATGCAAAAGCCTGCTGCTTTCTATAAAGTGCAAGGCATTAGATGGAGTAACTTTACATTAAGGAGTGGAATGTATAATATGGTCCCAGCAGACAAAATGGAAAAGGTGTTACCCTGGAGGATGGTGAGGGAGACATGCTGGAACAGCCACTATGACTCACTGGGCTCACATTTGCAGACAGCCATCTCCACTCTGAGAACAGTGAGCAGGGATAGGGTCTGGGGTCTGAGAACACTGGAAGTCTCCATTACCAACGGTCCTCTGTCATCTCCTTAATGAAGTTAATTATCCTGAGATTAGCCTTCATCATTTGGTCCTCTTCTTCCCCAGTCTCTTTTTTTCCACACATTTCGGCCACTACCAGGACCCTAAAAATCATGCAAATGGCATCAACCACCCACATTACATATCCATATCATCACAATCGCCTCAAGTCCACTCTGTATCTGATTCCTCTCAGCTCTTCCTCTGCCTCTGCCACCTACAACTATTTCAACTCCTCTCTCATCATCATCATCGTTTAACGTCCGCTTTCCATGCTAGCATGGGTTGGACGAGCATGGGTTGATACATTATATGAACTAACTAATCCTTGATTTTAACAACCTCCATCTTTGATGTAGTTCTGGTTCTCTGTTTGTCTACCTGCTTGTCTTTTCCAGCAGAACTTTGGAAACCTAACAAAACAACACCACCAACAACAACTGTAGATAGTGACTAATGTGTTTTCCTAAATCTAAAAAACCCTAACATTTCAAAACCAGCACAGCATGCCGGCTTTAGTTCTCTCCATCACTTTCACATCCCCTACATTCACTGTCCATGTTTTACTAATATACAATATTGCACTCAACACTCCTGCACTATACACTCTGCCCTTCAAAGAGAGAGAGAGAGAGAGAGAGAATTCCTTTATTGTAAGCACGGGTTGTAGCTCTCTCATACACATGCGCACATGTATTCATTCATACAAACATACCAACATACATGCACATATACAATATAATTTCATAGTGACACACGTGGCCGTTGCCAGTACCGCCTGACTGGCCTTCGTGCAGATGACACGTAAAAGCACTCACTACGCTCTCTGAGTGGTTGGTGTTAGGAAGGGCATCCAGCTGTAGAAACTCTGCCAAATCAGATTGAAGCCTGGTGTTGCCATCCGGTTTCACCAATCCTCAGTCAAATCGTCCAACCCATGCTAGCATGGAAAGCGGACGTTAAACGACGATGATGATGATGACACAGTATGTGTTAATCAACTGGTTTTCTTTGTGGACTACTGACTTAAAATGCCAGAGATATGTTCCATGGAAGTTGACCACGGCTAACAATAACAACACCACCACCTCCAACAGCAACAACAACATGAACACTTGCTTATCTGCGATCTTCAGAAAAAAGTTCAATAATATACTAGCTCTGATACTCTATGAAGAATGTAGTGATGTGTGAAAGCATTACGCAGTAGAGCTCACCGATTCCTTAACTTGCACACAGACAAATTCTTCACAGTTCAACTATTTCACTTTCTATAGAAATCATTCAAACACTGAAGAATAAAAGATACCTGTATGTGTGTGTGTGTGTGTGTGTGTGTGTGTACACACACACACAAAGAAAGAATGACAGAGAACTTTTTTTGGTTAGATAACCGGATGGATTCTGAGGGGAATTTTCTTCATAAGTTCAAGTAAAGGTCATACATACCTTCATACACAGATACATACATTATATATATATGTACGTATATATATATATATATATATGTATATATACATACACATACATATATACATACACATACATATATACATACATATATATACATACACACAACAATGTTTGTGTGTGTGTGTGTGAGAGAGAGAGAGAGGGACTTTCTATACAAACATTTCACATTATCCAGAATTCTATCTAACATTTGCTCAAATTTTTGATAAAAAAATACCTAAATTCAAAGACTTGTATATCTTTCTAATAATCAATTACTTCTTAGTTTTTTTGCCCAGTGTTCTTAAAACATGACAGATTTGTAACACAACCAGCATCTCCACTTCATCTGTTTGTATCTTTATGAGTACACCTGTGGCTATATATGTAAGTCTATCTATGTATCACACATTATGTCTTTGTATTTGTGTATGTGTGTGAGTACATCTATTCATCTATCACCCCTTCCTTTCTCATTCATAAACACAAGAGTATTATTATAGTAGATTATCTCAATAACCATGGGAGCTATGAAAAAATACAAAACCCACCAACACCACCGGATCACTCTACACATCTGTGTAATCTTTCACACTATTCCACCCAGCTGTTTGACCATGAATCCCAAGAGAAGAAAGAATCACCCATGTCAAATTTATATATACACACACACATACATGTGTATATATATATATATATATACATACACACACACACACACACACTAAATGACAAGTCATATGCATATATATATATTCATACACACACACACACTAAATGACAAGTCATACGCATATATATATATTTATGTATGTATATATGTGTGTGCATATATATATATATATATATATATATATTACACACACACACACTAAATGACAAGTCATGCATATATATATATTTATGTATGTATATATGTGTGTGTGCATATATATATATATATATATATATATATTCATACACACACTAAATGACAAGTCATACGCATATATATATATATTTATGTATGTATATATGTGTGTGTGCATATATATATATACACACACACAAACACATTAAACAATGATGATTATATATATGTATATGTGTGTGTGTGTGTGTTCAACTGTTAATCCCTACATAGTTTTGCTCTCTCTCTATTTTTCCATTCTCTCTCTACTTTTTTCCTCTCATCCCTTTCTGCCAAAGAGCATAAGCTCGAAATGTCAAAGACTTTTCCATTCTTCCTGAGTGTCAAACTAATAAGTCTGCTTGTTATTCCCTCTCTTGTCTTTGTCTTTTGTTTTCTGTAAATTTGAATTTTATAAATATAAATATATATATACATAAATATATATAATCACCATCAGTGTTTTAATGTCCACCTGTCTATGCTCACCTGCCTCAGAAGGAATTTGTTATATACCCCTTTTATCTTTTACTTGTTTTAGACATTGCACTAACCTGGTACTTATTCTATTGGTCTCTTATGTTGAACCATTAACTTATGGAAATGTAAACAAACTAACACCAGTTGTCAAGTGGTGGTGGGGAAAAAAACAGAAACACAAAGACATATGCAGACTTATATGACAGGCTTCTTTCAGTTTCCATCTACCAAATCCACTCACCAGGCTTTGGCCAGCTCATGACTATGGTAGGAGACACTTGCCCAAGGTGCCATCAGTGTGTGTGTGTATAATTGAGCCTTTGTAGGGTAGATTTAATTTAGACACAGTCTGCATTAGAATTCCCTCTCTGGGTCATGTGATACTTGTTTTTATGCTAATTGTTAAGTGTTGACTGCTGTCCTTTTTTTTAATTGTTTCAATCATTTGACTATGGCCATGCTGGGGCAATACCTAGAAGGATTTTTCATCAAACAAATCAACCCCAGTGCTCACATATTTTTTTTTAAGCCTGGTACTTATTCTATCAATCTCTTTTCACTGGTTATCAAGTAGCAGTGGAGGAAAACGCAGACACAAACACACACACTCACGCACACACACACACACACGATGGGTTTCTAGTGGGACTGAACCTGGACCTACATGGTTGGGAAGCAACCATGCTGACACACTTGCACCTATGTGAGGAATGTTAAATGGATGACAGCAGTGAGTAGTGGTGGTGGTGGATGAGTGGTACAAAGTAGCTCTCTTGATGTCTCAGAAGGTATGGCAAAGTAGGTTAACTACAGGGCTATGTCTTCATAGTATACAAGTAAAAACTTACAGCAGGCATTTCATTGACTTTTTGGACACCAGTTCATTTATGTGAAACATCATTTTGGAATCTTATCCACAACAGAAACTATTTATCAAATGAACATTTGTCTTACGTCTGTTCCAGATCTGTCCCACATCTGCATTATATTTCTCTCATATCTACACCAGATCTGTCACACATACATACCAGACCAGTCACATATGTACCAGATGTATCACATCTGTGTTTGATCTGTTTTGTATCTGTACCATATCTGTCTCACATCTGTACCAGATCTGTTTCACATCTATTCCAGATCTGTCTAACATCTGCGACAAATGTGTCTCACATCTGCACTAGATCTGTCTCACATCTGCACTAGATCTGTCTCACATCTGAACCAGATCTGTCTAATATCTGTACAAGACTGCCACCTATACTAGGCTCTTGAATTTTATTCTCATCATTACTCATGCTGTCCATCACCAATTTCTTCAAAATTTATCTTTCATTCCCACATGGAGACAGTCTCACCATTTTGGAATTATTTCCAAAATGGTGAGATGGAAAATAACAGCATTGAAATTCTCAAAGACAACTTACCCTGATACCATCGTTGATTCTCTGCACCAACCATGAAAACATTCGACTATAAATGGCTTTTGATAAAGCATCTCTCGCATAGGCAGACTGTAAGGAAAAAGACAAGGTAACAAGGGTTACTGCTGGATATGGGGGTGGTGGATGACTGCGAGGATGGGGGTGATGGCAATGGTTGCAATGGCAGTGATGGTGATTATAGTGATGATTATGGTGGTGATGGTGAGTGTGGTAGGAGTCAGTTGAATATAGTAGTAGTGATGATGATGATGAGTGTGGTCATGGTAGTAGTGGGAGGTGTAATTGGTGGTGCTGTTCATAAACAGTGGTGGTGATGGTGTCACTGTAGTAGTGGCATATGTAGTAGTAACGGTGCTAGTTGTGGTAGTAGTAGTAGTGGTAGTAACGGTTGTATGAGGTTGTAATTATAGTGATGGACAGAGTAGCAATAGTGGTCTAAGAAATGATGATAGCAGTGGTGGTGGCGGAGTAAGTGAAGGGGTGGTAGGGATAGTGTAGATGGTAGTGGTAATGTTGTAGTTGAAGGATCAGCAGTAGTAGTAGTGTAAGTGCTAGTGGTATCATAAATAATAGTAGTAGTTGTAGTATAGGAGGTTGTGGTAGTTGTAGTTGACGTACATGTGGTTGTAATATATAAGAAATACTTACATCAGCTGTGCTTAAGTCAGTTTTTAACTTCTCCCCACGGGCCTCGACAGTGCGTTGGGTTAAGGCAGTCTTCAGCTCTTCATAGGAACAACCTAACAGCTCGGCAACCTCCTGGGCCTCTGCAAGTGACACACAACTCATTAGAACATTACAGAACAGGAGTAGGTAGGGGCTACCACCCTGAGGCTATACTGTTGCATCTCAGATATGGAGGTACACAAATGATAAGACAATGACAAAACTGGGGGTGTGGCAAGGTAATGTTGTGGAACTTTATAAGTGATTTAGGGGGGGAAAACAAATGGAGAAGATTTTCCATAGGGGTATATATAAGATTGCATCAATTCTATGGCCTTTACATAGGGGTATATAATAGCTGGTTAGAGGTTACATTGAGGTGTGAAAGCATGTGACCAAGTGGTTGGGGTATTTGGCTAATGGTCTTAAGGTTGTGAGTTCAATACCGGATAGTGCTTTGTGACCTTGGGACTTTATTTCATGTTGCTCCAGTCCACTCAGCTGGTAAAAATAAGTTGTACCTGTGTTTCAAAAGGCCAGCTTTGTGAAACAGTGCCAAAGCTAACAGAGGAACTTGGTGCAGCCCTGCTGCTCAATGGATCCTGTCAAACTGTCCAACCCATGCCAGCATAGAAAATAGACATTAAATGAAAATGATATACATGCCATTCATTGATCATCATCATCATCATTTTATGTGAGTTTATGGATGCTCACAGGGGTCAGTCCTGTGTTATCCTAAATAGAACAACAGAGCAAACCCAACCAGCTTTGTTTTTCTGTTTATCCTACAGTGTGGACTGAGTGTGGTTTATTGCACCACCAACAGAACATTAAACATGTTGTCCCAAGCAGAAAATAAAAGCAGCCTTAAGATGTTGTAAGTGTGAGTGCTGATTATGAGTGTGAGTGATGATTATGAGCATGAGGTGTTGGTGTAATAATCTGAATGAAGGGCAGCACTTACCATACTCGTTCACTAAGACACAACCATTGGTGCCATCTACATTACTTCGATGGTGAAACTCTAAATTTCCCAACTTTAAAACACTGGAAACTAATTGAAACACTGCAAAGATTTCTTGGATTTGGAAACCAATTACTTCCATTCCATTCTGAAATGTTTAGAAATAAGATTTAGATAAATTATATGAGTGGGGTGTAATTACAGGTAGAAAGAAGGAATGCCTCTGTCTATGGATAATAGACATACAGACTACAGGTGTGGTGCTATTAAGCCTTTAACTGCAAAATAAAACTTCATGGTTAAGAAACTGGAATTTTGTGATATTATTTTAAGCTGGTTACCATACATTTCCCTGAGGAGAAGTTTACATTTTTAACATCACTGATTCCTATGGATTGCATAAATTGTAATTCTTCGAAACATATGTCGGAATAAAAGTATGAAGTTATAATATGCGTTTACTCCATTCTTTAAATTTATATATACTCAAATACCCAAAATATCAAGGAGTTTCTACCTCATAAACAGGAGTTACACCACAGTTATTTTGTGATTTTTGCTACCCTGGTATCTATTAACCAATTTATTTTATCCGAGTTATTTATTACTAGGAGAAAATAAATACATATAATAATATATATATATATATATATATATATACACACACACATGCACATGCACACACCCTTGCATGTTATACATAGGTACATACACACACACACACACAGTATACTGGTATTTATCTGGCTCATCTCATAAATTACAGCACAGTTTACCAGAGAGCATGCAATGACCCAATGTTGAAAATTAAGGAGTGGAGAACAAGAGAGAGAGAGATTAATTGATTTAATAATGGTTTCAAATTTTGGCATAAGGCCAGCAATTTTAAAGGGGTTGGGTGTAATCTGATTAAGTTAACCCCAGTGCTCAACCGGTTTTTATTTTATCAACCCCAAAAGGATGAAAGGTAAATTCAATCTCAGCAGAATTTGAACTCAGAATGTGACAACAGATAAAATACTGCTAAGTATTGTAGTTGACGTACATGTGGTATTTTAATGACTCTGCCAGCTTGTTACCTTCACAAGTTGATTAATAGTGACACTGTATTTAGCAATGATAAAAGATCACATACTCTTAGAAAAGATGTACCATGCTACAGCTCCTACCTTGACAGCATAGAAGTTCTCCTTATCATCGATGGTTCCAACCCGGACACAGCCACTGGTCTTCAGAAAATTGTAATTCTCAGCATTTCTAGAAATTTTTAAAGATTCTAAATTTGGAGAAAAAGAAATAAAAAATACAATGAAAAATAATTGTAGTAGTAGTTGGGGAGGTAATAGTGATAAATTTACTACAATGGATTAAACTAAAATACAGGCACAAACATGTATGTATGTGTTTGTATGCTTGTATGTACATATGCATGCATATATATATATATATATATATATATATATATATATATATA
>NC_068997.1:2259311-2260638 GCF_001194135.2 Octopus bimaculoides
ATCTATCATCATCGTTTAACGCCCACTTTCCATGCTAGCATGGGTTGGACGATTTGACTGAGGACTGGTGGACTAGGAGGCGACACCAGGCTCCAGTCTGATTTGGCAGAGTTTCTACAGCTGGATGCCCTTCCTAACGCCAACCACTCTGAGAGTGTAGTGGGTGCCTTTACATGCCACTGGCATGAGGGCCAGTCACACAGTACTGGCAACGGCCACGCTCAAAATGGTGCATTTTATACGTGTCACCTGCATGGGAGCCAGTCCAGCGGCACTGGCAACGGCCTTGCTCAAATGATTTTATATATATATATATATGTATGCATGCATGTATGTGTGTGTGTGTGTGTGTGTGTGTATGTATGCATGTATGTATGTATGTATGTATGTATGTATAGAAATGTATATACACTGATGGATGGTTGGATGGATGAACAGACAGACAGATAGAAGGCCAAAAAGAGAATAGACTTACTTAAAAAACTAGTATCATCAGCACTAAGCAATTGATAGAAAATATGAAAGTTTCTTTCTCCTTGACTTTGGGCTGCCACTCGTGACTAGAATGATTGAAGAGAGAGAAAGCAGATTATATTGCGTGCATGTGCAGAAGCACACAAACTGATTAGGCTTGCATAGAGAATTTTAACCTGACTTTGTTGGAGGACGTTTCTGGGATGTCAGTTGATGGTGTCTGTACGGATTTGGCATGTGATAACTAGATTGGTATCATATAGATAGGTGTGGTGTATGGTTGGAAATAAATGATAGTAGATGTTTGATATGGAAATGTGTAGTAGACAAAAGCCACAGCTTGGGGTAGATTAAGAGATGATAGTGTGGGTTAGAAAGAGCACCATCAGTATAAATTGCAATGGTGTGATCTGAGATAATGATGTGATCATGAAATAAAAGACAGGAGCCCATAGGTAGACACTTCAGCTGAGAGGTCAGGCACAATTGAAAGCTCTGATGATGTCAACTACAACAACAGAGTTTACACAACATTTGTCCCAGAAGGAACTACAGTGCCATTGACACTTTCAGAACTTTCAGAGTCTCTTAGACTTGTGAGAAACATGAAAGAAATGATCTTGAGAACATCGCCCAGGCCTCAATGTTTACAACAGAATGGAGTCTGCTAAAGCAGATATCCCCAAACAGCAAGCCATGGACCAGTTTCAAGATGTGGGTCATTGTTTTGTTTTTTTTGTACTGGGCCACAAAAACAAATTTCTTTTTAATTATTTCTATTTTATTAATTATCATAGTCTTCATGGGGTTTTTGCCTTATATATATATAAATATATATATATATATATATATA
>NC_068997.1:2261056-2267770 GCF_001194135.2 Octopus bimaculoides
TATATATATATATATATGAGAGAGAGAGAGAGAGAGAAATTGAAATAGCAAGTGGTAAAGCAAAACATTTGACATCACTCAAAAAACATTCAATTTAGACGGAGATTATAAACAGATATATTCTTCATCCAAAATGTTTTTCAAGTGACGCCAGATGTTTTGTATCCCATTTTCTATTTTAATCCAAGCCAGAACAGACAGAAGACCCTGGTGTAATCCCATGCCTCACCAGCTCCTGCCAAACCGTCCAACCCATGCCAGCATGGAAAACAAACTTTAAATGATGATGATGATGATGAGGATAATGGCGATCAACATCATCATCATTTAATATCTATTGTCCATGCTGGCATGGGTTGGACGGTGTGACAGCAGCTGGCAAACTGGGTGGGGGTGGGAGTGCACCAGACTCCAGTCTGATTTGGCATGGTTTCTACAGCTGCAGGCCCTTCCTAATTCCAACCACTTTACAGAGTGTGATGGCTGCTTTTACTTGGTACTGCATGGATGCTGCACAGGCGCTTTTACATGGTACTGCATGGTCACTTTTACATGGCATCACACAAGCACTTTCATGTGATGCTACATGGGTGCTTTTGCATGATGCCACATGGACACTTTTATGTGGCACTGCACAGGCTTTTACATGGTACTACCATGAGTGCATTACACTACCAGAAGGATGCTTTAATACTTCTGCTGCATGGTGTGGGTCTTCTTGAGTATGGCAGGGACCAAGTATCTCAGTCCTTGCCATCTCACCTGAAAGGTTCAGCTTCCTATTGATGTAATGATTAAATTATATACTATGCACTTTATTCCAGTTGTTACATGTGTGATTACCCCTTCCAAGACAAAAAATGTCCTGCATGAGACTGGTCTGAGGTACAAAACCAGGGTTGAGGACTACGGACTACTGTGCTAAATGATATCCAAGAGCTGATATTAAATCTACCACCAAGTATGGATTATGACTGTCTATATGTGACTGTTACACTACATTTTATCACATATTATTATCTTCCTACATGAATACCTACACATGTGTCTATGTTATTACACATTTATAAACACCATGAGAATTATTGAACATTTGAAGAAAGTACAACAAATTTTAGCAGAAGTGAAATAAAAAAAAATTATTTAAATATAAGCAAGTTGAAGATAATTATATGTGTCAAGAATTCTAATATATGGATGTTTTCTATATTTGAAGATTTGCAATGTAATTAAATTGAAAAAGAAAAGCAAATTTGAGAGAAATTTAATTTATGAATTTTGGAAAATTGTAAAAACAAACAAAAATTGAATTTGACAATGGGAAAATCAACAGAAACAAAATGAAAAACAACATACCTTTTCAAGTAAATCTAGTGAAAGAGAAAAAAACAAAACAAAACATTATTAAATAATATTAAACAATATAACAGACATAGTAATACAGTTTTAAATAGATGTACAATAGTATTTAGTAAAATGTTGGAAAACATTTGGGATATTTTTTGTGTGTGTATGGAGCAATGATATTGGGTATATATATATATTGTGGAGATATTGACAGAATGAAATGTCATCATTTGCATACTTACTTTTGCATAGACACATATATATGTATGTATGTATTTGTGTGTGTGAGTGTGTGTGTATTCTTTTATTCTTTTACTTGTTTCAATCATTCGACTGTGGCAGTGCCTGAGCAAATCCACCCCAGGACTTATTGTTTGTAAGCCTAGTACTTATTCTGTTGGTCTCTTTTGCTGAATCACTAAGTTATGGGACATAAACACACCATCATCAGTTGTCAAGTGATGGTGGAGGAGACAAACACAGACACACAAACATAAATGTATACATATATATATATATATATGGGATTGAATTTTTCTAACTTTAGTCTGCTACACAAACTCAGTCCAATCAGACAGCAACAGTTATGGAGCTAGAGTAATAACTGGGAGATTTCTAACAACTACAAATCCTTTAACTATTTAACACTTAACCTCTTAATTTGCCATTTAACATTTATTTTAAAGTTTGGTACAAGGCCAGTAATTTCTGAGGTGGAGGTAAGTCAATTACATCGATCCCATTACTCAACTGGTACTTATTTTATCGACCCCCAAAAGGATAAAAGGCAAAGTCGACCTTGATGTAATTTGAACTTAGTAGTATTTCAGCCATCTTTATATTCTAAGTATTTTCCCTGAGTGTGCTAATGATTCTTATTTCTTTATTGCCCACAGGGGGCTAAACATAAAGGGGACAAACAAAGGGATTAAGTTGATTACATCGGCCCCAGTGCATAACTGGTACTTAATTTATCAACCCCGAAAGAATGAAAGGCAAAGTCGACCTCGGCGGAATTTGAACTCAGAACGTAAAGACAGACAAAATACCACTAAGTATTTTGCCCGGTGTGCTAACGTTTCTGCCAGCTCGGCGCCTTATAATAATGATTCTGCCAGCTCACTGTCTTCTCGATAACCTTAATATTGCTGATGGCATGCAAAAATGCCACCCACTACACAGTCAAGTGGTTGGTGCTTGGAAGTGCAACCAGTCATAGAAACCATGATAAGATAGACAGTAGAGCACAATGCAGTCCTTAGATACCTCGAATACTGTTAAACCATCCAGTCCTTGCTTGCTACCAAGGAATATGGATATTAAAAAGATGGTGAGTACACACTATGTTGTCAATAGCTAATGTCCAAGCTGCTAGTATCCTGTGGCAGCTTCCTGACTGAGTAATATGGATAACTGGGTGTGTTTGATATTTAGTTTGGGCTGGAAAAGTATATACAGACAGGAAACATTTATCAAGGGAAATCAAATATTTGCCTATTACATTAGATCAGGGGTTCTCAGCCATTTTTTTTTTTTTTCATCTGTGGATCCCTTTGATTACTATTTTATTCTGGTGGGCCCCCATAGCCATTCGATGTTTATAAACTAGTTTTATAGAATCTTCTTGCAAAATTCCTATTTTGTTTTTCACACATTAACTTGAGTAGGTTGATCTATGTAAAACGTTTAAGAAAGAAACCCAGCTGTTTCTTGCTTTACATATCAATACATACATCTAAAGCAAAATTTTTTCAGGGGCCCTTAAAATACTATTGTGAGATCCCCAATTTACTATTTTGTTGTGTGGCCCTTATATTGGTCCTCCGGGGCCATATGGACCTTGGTTGAGGATCACTGCATTAGATTAAAGCCTGCAATTGTTATTTTACTTGTTTTGTTTGACAGCAGGGACATTAGTTCAAACAATTGACAATGAATAGCTGAAAGACAAAGCTATTCTCTGATGATAATGATTCATTTACATAGGCGCAGGCGTGGCTGTGTGGTAAGTAGCTTGCTTACCAACCACATGGTTCCGGGTTCAGTTCCACTGTGTGGCACCTTGGGCAAGTTCTACTATAGCCTTGTGAGTGGATTTGGTAGACGGAAACTGAAAGAAGCCCGTCGTATACATAAATATACATGTATGTGTGTGTGCGTTAGTGTGGCTGTGTTTGTACCTCCAACATCGCTTGACAACCGATGTTATGTTTATGTCCCTGTAACTTAGCGGTTTGGCAAAAGAACCAATAGAATAAGCACTAGGATCGATTTGTTCGACTAAAGGCGGTGCTCCGGCATGACCGCAATCAAGTGGCTGAAACAAACAAATGAATAAGTTCAAAGTCAAAGGGGAGTGGCCATTCCAGTTTAAATGCCTGCCAGCCAAAGAATGTCACTAAAGCCCAAATGTGTAAAGAAAAAAAATATTTGATCTTAAAGGGAAATAACTCTTAACTTTCTAATGAGAGTTATTTCCCCTCTGTCGTTTTTGTTTATTTTAATGATCACCCAACCGGTGTGTTACAAATAATAGTTAAATGCCCCTCAGATAACACACACCGTCAGTTTAAACACAGGGGAAAAACATTGGCTTATGTAGTCTTGAATACATTATGTCAGAATTAAAAGCAGGAGGGTCACAGCTGAGAAATCTCTGATCATCAGCTTAATACTGAATAAATAAATCTGTCCAGAGTAGATTTAGTCTCGGGGGTCAACCGGTCTTCTACAGGTGTGAAAGTTAATATACAACGAAGTAGTCAGGCGGTAGAGTTCATGTCTTGTGTTTCAATATGATCTAAGTTGTGTAGTATTGTCATCATTGTAACCTATCCTTAATAAGATATTCCAAACTCATTCTCTCCCACCTCCAGAGATCATCTCTTCAACTGAGACTATACTGGCTGTTGTTCCATGCATATGCCCGAGTTGCTTCTCTCTCCTAACCACAATAGTCAGCACTCCATGAATAGTGTGACACAGATGGACCACTTCCAAGAGAGTTCACCCAAAACACTAGTAATAATATACTCTCACCAAACCCACTATTCTCTTAAACATTGTCTTTCTCTGTCAGCCACATTCCTCTCTTTCTCTTTCTCTCTCTGTATATATATATATATATACTAGGCACCTGGGTCCTGTGCAGGCGGCACGTAAAAAACACCATTTTGAGCGTGGGTGTTGCCAGTACCGCCTGACTGGCACGTAAAAGCACTTACTACACTCTCAGAGTGGTTGGCGTTAGGAAGGGCATCCAGCTGTAGAAACTCTGCCAGATCAGATTGGAGCCTGGTGCAGCCATCCGGTTTCACCAGTCCTCAGTCAAATCGTCCAACCCATGTTAGCATGGAAAGCGGACGTTAAACGATGATGATATATATATAGATATATATATATATATACATATATGTATATGTATATATATGTGTGTGTGTGTGTGTGTATATATATGTATATATCTACGCACACGAGGGGTTGCTGAAAGATTCCTGGCTTTGGGTAAAAGGAAATACAGGAGGATCAGTTAATTATGATTTTATCCTACATATTCCCCTTGCAGATTCACAATTATTGCAGCAGTCCTTCAGTTTTTGTTCAGTTCTGCAAAAGAACTTGGAAGGTTGGGCCTCCAAACAGGCTTTTCACAGCACCCCTTGTGTTTGTGTATATATATATGTTTCACTTGTATCAGTCATTAGACTGGGGCACTGCCTTCAATTTTTAGTCGCATGAATCGCCCTCAGTACTTACTTTTTAAGTTTGGTACTCGTTCTATCGTTCTCTTTTCCTGAACCCGTAAGTTATGGCGACGTAAACACACCAACAACAGTTGTCAAGTGGCAATGGAGGGACAAATACTGTCACAAACACATCAATATATATATATATATATATATACACAATGAGCTTCTTTCAGTTTCCATCTACCAAATCCATTCACAAGGCTTTGGTCAGGCCCAAGGCCATAATAGAAGACATTTTCCCAAAGTGCCACACAGTGGAAATGAACCCAGAACCACGTGGTTGGGAAGAAAGCTTCTTACCACACAACCACTCCTGCACCTTATGCATATTTTTATTAATATTTAATGAAAGTATACATATAATCATATGTATATATACAGTTCTAATTTTCCTGTTTGCACCAACATACCTGTGTATGCATATATATATATATCATCATCATCGTTTAACGTCCGCTTTCCATGCTAGCATGGGTTGGACGATTTGACTGAGGACTGGTGAAACCGGATGGCAACACCAGGCTCCAATCTGATCTGGCAGAGTTTCTACAGCTGGATGCCCTTCCTAACGCCAACCACTCAGCGAGTGTAGTGGGTGCTTTTACGTGTCACCAAGAAAAAAGCAAAAGAGAGAGAATGCTTTTTTCTTGGTGACTTCTTCTTTGTGACATAATGCTTGGGAAAGAATATATTTGCGGCTGAAGATAGCTTTATACCATCCTGTCCATCAATTATATACCCATATAATGATGCAACGACTGTTTGGGTATAAAGCTTGAAAGACATCTACCGCGGAATCCTTTGTGTTCTGTTTTAATTTTACGTTTTGAATTTATGTATATACATATATACATATATATATATATATATATACACTCTCTGAGTAACAGTTTGTGAAAATTTTTTGGGCGTTGATAAAAAGCATATTAATCTACCTTCGATATTCAAGTACTATTTTTGTGTGTGTGTATGTGCGTGTGTCTACATGTGTTTGTATGTGTATATGTGTATATATGTGTGTGTGTATGTGTGTATATATATACATACACACATGTGCTGCTGCTGGTTTCTCTTCCATCTTTGGAGTTTTCCCTTTCCCCTTTCCAATGAAGAGCTGTGCTCGAAATGTCAGACTCTCTCTCTCTTTTTACTGAGTGTCAAGCTAATAATACATTCCTTGTGCATATCCTCTTGTTGTCCGTTAATTTTATTCGTTTATTTCAATTGACTGTAACCTCGTGTATATCGGTGGTGATTTTTTTCTTCCTCTGTTTTCCCTTCTTTGGGCTTTCCTGTATTTTCAACAAAGATCTCCGCTTGAAACGTCAAATTCTTTTTCTTTCCTATCCTGAGCGTCCAGTAACACAATATCTGTATCACGTGCTTGCGTTGTTGTTTATTGTTGTTTTTTTTGTTGTTTTTCTTTTTTGAACTCACTATATATATATATTTATATATATATATATATGAATATGGTTCAAATGATATAGAAGGCAAAGACAAGTAAGGGAACAACATCAGGATATATTAATATTTGACACTCAGCAGAAATGGAAGAGTCTTTGACGTTTATACTCTTCTACAGAAAGGAACGAGGGGAGAAAACAGATGGAGAAAG
>NC_068997.1:2268171-2277170 GCF_001194135.2 Octopus bimaculoides
ATATATATGGATATGTGTGAGTGTGTATATGTCTATCAGTCTATCTATATGTATATCCGTACATACACATATATATATATATATATATATATATATATATACACATATATACTATGTGTGTGTATCTGTGTATGTGTATGTGTGTGTACAGATACGGTCACTCTTTATTTAGTCAAAATCAATAACAAAAAAAAACTATAAATTCTTACAATTTGTTATGACCCCACCAATTGGGTCACCTTTGAAATCAAATTCTATGTCCATATATTTCCCCTGAAAAATAAAAGCAACAATATTAACACCAACAACATTTACAGAAGCACAGAAGACAGCCACATGTTGATGGAATATAATAAAGGTGACATGTTATTGTCAATGGAGTAAATAGCTTCTCAAATATAATTCACTGTTTAACATGATTTTTTTTGCTTGGGTAGCAACTGTTATTTCCTATTTGCTTACCCTTAGAAAATAAGAAAAATGGCTAATATTTCCTTCAAACTTTGCTTTTGTTACATTTATTCAAACCCCAAAGAATCCCTTTCAGCACATGGCTACGATACTCCCCCCCCCCACTACTCCTGCTCATGATCAGAGATGCACATATTGTCAGCCACTAAGGGACATGCTCAAGTGGTTAACGTCAAGCAAATCTGTGGCATTGAGCAGAATATTTGCTATAATGATATTTCTGCTTCAGCAACTCAATACTGAATCTTTCTGAAATGTAATGGAAAATAGATCAGTTTTAAAACATTGATGTCCAGCCACAAAAGCAAAGTTTGAAGGGAATAGTAGTGATTTCCTTTGATTTCTTGACGGAAGCAAATAGGAAATAATACTTACTGGCCAAAGAGAAAAAACAATAAAAATTTTGTTACAGTGTTATAGTTACTTTTAATGTAGGGGCTCTCAACCGTTTTATTTTATCTGTGGACCCCATTAGTTACTCTTTTATTCTGGTGGACCACTAAAGCCATTTGATATTTAAAAACTAGTTTTATAGAAACTTCTTTCAAAATCCCTATTTTGCTTTTTACACATTAACTTGTGTAGGTTGAACTATGTAAAATGTTAGAGAAAGAAACCCAGCTGTTTCTTGCAATACATAACAATACATACATCTAAAACAAAACTGTTTCAGGGGCCCTTAAAATACTGTTGTGAATCCCCCCAAATCTCATATGGACCCTGGTTGAGAACCACAGGGTTAGTGTAAAGGACATAAGTAGTTGCAGAGAGTGGTTCCAGCAAGAACTTTAAAGTCTCTGTTAATATCATATTTTCCAGTATACAAGTCGACACAGCATACAGTGTAATCATGCACCACAGTGGTCCTCAACAATTTTTTTTTATCTATGAACTCCCTTGACTATTTTATTCTGGACGATTCTCATAGCCACTTGATGTTTAAAATCTAATTTTATTGGAAGTAACCAAACAAAGTTTGTTCTTTTTTAGAAGCGTTGAGATGTATTGTAAGAACAGAAATAAATTTATTTCTCAAACGCATGATAATGCTATAAATAGCGTGATCAGGATAAATTATCCATTTATTGCAGAAAAATACGCTACTGGCCAGCTATGAGACTCGAACTCACATCTCTGTGATTACGCGTCAAGTGTTTTACCATTAAACTAAACTGCCCAGAAGAATTCGTTGCTGGGCAGTTGAGTTTAATGGTAAAACACTTGACGCATAATCACAGAGATGTGAGTTCAAGTCTCATGGTTGGCCAGTAGCGTATTTTTCTGCAATAAATGGAAAATTTTATTGATATTTTTTTCAAAATTCCTATTTATTAGCCCCTCATTTACTTGTATAGGTTGATCTGTGTAAAATGTTAGAGAAAGAAACCTAGCTGTCTCTTGCAATACATTCATTTAAATCAAAACATTTCATGGACCCTTAGAAATAGTACTGTGGATCCTTTATTTACTATTTAGCTAAAGTCAGCCTCCAAAAAGCTTGTATGGACCCACCATTGGTTCATATGACTGATTAAGAACCACCGATATAGTGTTAGCATTCAGACATCAGTATTTTACCAAATCCTGCTGCATTTCACATGGAACTTTTGGTCCTCTGAGATCATCTTGTTGCGTAAGTCAACCTACCATTTTGGCTGTAAGTTTCACTCTGAAAAATTTGACTTGGATACTAGAAAATACAGGTACAATAGAGTGTTTTTGTTCATGATTTGAAAGGTGGTATATTTGGAAGCTGACAGTATATGCCAATTTGTGCATTAAAGGTCTCTCAAATGCTCAAGTTTGGAACATGCATATATACATCCACATGTACATGACAGTATATCTCTCTCTTCTGCATTCAAGAAATTAGAGATTTAGATAATTTTGAAACAAAAAGTTTGTCTCAGAGAACCCAGAACAGTCTCAGACAGGTTGTTATCGAAAAAGTTAAGCAGCCAGCTTGTCCACAGGTCATCTGAGGTCAAACGTATTCAATAACTGATTCAGGTCACTGCAAACTGTATCCATGAAATTTGATTGACAACCAATGCAAACCTGAGAAAAACATGTAAAAATAAATGAAGATTGCTGGAAGGACCATTCCTGTTTTTCAGTGGTAGATTTAATCTTTTAACACTACCACATGACCAACCCTGGGTGCCACTAACAGGGTTCACTCAGTTGTAAACACGTATGCCATGTCTCCACCCCCACCCAGTCGTGGAGGTCTGTGAACAAAAGTCAAGGACTTATCACTTCCTCATTCAATGCCATAAAAACAAAATATATTTGGCTCTTTAGTTTCTAGTCTATGTCAAATAAAAATGTCAAACGAACTGTTGATAATTAGTTATCTCAGTACCATTTGTTAGGCCCAGGTATAGCTAAACTATGTTTTATGGGGCCTGTGGGGCCCTTTGTGACTTTCTGTACAACACTGTCAAGGTTATACAGGGTGTCCCAAAAGTCACTGATGGGTTTCAGTTTTGAATAACTTCTTTAATTTCACGAGATTTTGATACAATATAAAGGACGTTATGGAAATCAATTATTTAACCTTTTCCTTCCCTTTTCAGATATTATGTGCTTTCATTTGAAAGGATTCATCAACAAACAAAAATGCCATTTTGGGGGTTCTGAGAGCCCAAGAACAGAGCACCAATGAGAACTGCAGCCCCCTGTAAGGTGCATGGTATGGTGTGGATTGATAGAAGATGAAATTATCGACCTTATTTCTTTGAGGATGATGACAGAAATGCTGTCACAAGACTGGAGAATGTTACAGAACCAGGATTGAGATCTTTTTGCACCCACCCATTCAAAGTAGGCCTCCCACATGGTTCCAGCAAGTTGAAGCAACTACTCATACCACAAGAGAAACAATGCAGTTGCTATGGCAGAGCTTTGGAGAGAGAATAATCTCTAGCTATGGCAATGCTAACTGGCCTTCATGTTCCCCGGACTCGACTAGTTATCTTGTGGGGATAACTGAAAGAGAGGGTTTACATCAACAAACCAGAGACCCTGGTGCAACTGAAGGAGAACATCAATAGAGAAATCAGAGTAAGTAGTAGGGTCTGAAACTCTTGAGGGTATTATGGTGCAAGTCTTGAAAAGAGCACGGGCATGCAGAGCCGAAAATGGCTGTCATTTAAGCGATGTCATTTATCATATGTGATGTTGTGGTGTTGCAAAACTTTACTTGTGCATATTAATTTTCATTATGTCTTTTATATTGTAACAAAATTTCATGCATTTATTTGAAAAATTAAGGAAGTTATTAAAAACTGAAACACATCAGGGACTTTTGGGACAGCCAGTATAAACATAAAACCATTTTCCTAAAGTGTAAGGACCACAACCATTATCTGGCAAGCTCGGGATATGATGCGGCCCAGGTTTCTCAATTGTCCATTATTTCTGGAGACAGTCTAAATACATACTTAAAAATTAAAATAAACTACGGTAAGTAAAGAGCTAAATTGTATTTAACAAATTCAGTTTAATACACTTCTAAAGCAGGATCTGTTTGACATTTCTTAAAACGTATCATATTCCACAATTTATACAATATAATGTTTATAGGATGAGAAGTAAATGAAGAATAGTAAAGAACATGATTTTATTTAACAGTTTCAGGTACAAATTAATACAGTTCTAAAACAGTATGCTTAATCTTTATCAATCCACTTAAAAAAATAAAGAACAAAACTATTTTTAACACCCTGTATGCAAATTAACCAACTTCAGAAACAGGAATCGTTTACTTAATACAAGGTACAGTATATTGCATGATATTGCATAGTATTCTTGGATTTCTTGAGGCCAGATAAAAGGTCCTATGTATATTTATTGATTCCTTATATGTCCATACTTCATGCCTACATGAGTTAGATGAATATGTTACTTGGAGCATTGTTTTACCAGATACCATGTCTATTCCTAATGTTTACTTACTTTTCCAATAAGGGGTTTTATGTTCCACACTGCATATATGTGTGTATGTGTGTAAGTGTTTTTACTCTGTACTACATAAATACTGTCATATCACTTTATCTATGTAGCTGTGTGTTGTGTTGCATGCAATGCCATGCTTTTGAATGACTGTTCTCTTGTGAGGAGCTGTTAATGTTGAACAATATTATTATATATCCTTCAGACAGATAAAAAGTTAAAAGTAGCCCGTGCCACATAACAACAGCTATTGTCACCAGCACCAGCACCATCACCAACACAACTGTTAATAAAATATATAAAATTTGATTTAAGAAACAAAGAGAGCAAAAAAAAATTAAATATCTATATGTATATATAATCCAACTTACAAATCTGGAAGAATTATCATTCCTGGCTGTCTTAGCATTACCAAAAGCTGCAAGAGATAAAAAGGAAGGACTTGAAACAAAACCAGAAATATTTGGCACAGAAATATGTGAAAGAATATGTAAACCGTATCGCTTGATTACACCCAGCTCCTTTCTTGCCCATTCCACTGACAGAGTAACAGCTCTAATAATATATACACAAACATGTTACATACATAATAATACATTAAGTATATGCACAGACATTATATACATACATTAAAAAGTTCCTGGACTAGCTATGCTTAATGAAAATTAACTTATTTACCTCAGTTTTAACATGGGTCTCCTTCAAAACAGACACCTTGCACAGCAACACACCGGCCCCAGGATTCCTGCCACTTTTGGAATCTGGCCTGGAAGTCATTTCCTGTAAGCGAGTCGAGGACCACCTGTGACCTTTGAGCTGCATTTTTATTTTGGGGAAGAGATGGAACTCTGCAGGTGCTAATCTGGCAAATAGGGTGGGTGTGGAAGTGATACCATGTTGATTTTGGTAAAAAACTCATGAGTGAGGAGAGTTCAGTGACAGGGTTCATTGTCACTATGAAGAATCCAATTCTTTGTGCTCCACAGATCCTGTCACTTCCACCGAATGCCCTCCCTCGAGTGCTTCAAAACTTTGCAGCAGAACACTTGATTGATGATCTGGCCCTGGGAGATGAATTCTCAATGCAGAATACTGCAGATGTTGAAAAAAATGAAGAACATGCTTGATTGAGCAGCAGCTCTGTTGTGCCTTCTTCAGTAGTGGAGATGAAGGCCCTTTCCATTGTGACAACTGCTGCTTCATCTCATGGCTGTAACCCATAGACCCAACTCATCGCAGGTGGTGATCCTTGACATGAAGGATGGGTCATCAGTGGCATGCTGATAAAAATCTCGACAGACTTCGATGTGATGTCCATGACAAAACTGCAGACTACAACATACATGTGATCACAAAAACACAAATTTTACAACTTGTGAAGTAAGCACAGCAATGTTACTTGGCACACTGCCTCATGAAGACGACTGCTAGCTTTCACTGCACACTCAACCATGTGCTGCCATCTGTTGGTGTGCTACAGAACTAGTCTGGAACTTTTTGCTACCACCTCATAAAACACATACATATTACAGTGGCTCCTGCTTTATAAATCCACTGATGATAAATCCACCTGCTTAATGTATCCAAAATGGATTGGGACAGAATTTTTATACATAAAATCTCTTGCCTAATACATCCAGACCATCGCTTAATAAATCTAATTGTAGCTACTCCTTGCTAAAATTTCAACAAGCGACAGTGAATAAATGAAGTGCTTTTTTTTTTCACTTTTAAATACTGAGGGGTAGACTCCAGCAGTGCAAAATAGATCAATAAATATGTAGCAACTGGCAGTGGCTGCAGGAGTCTACTGCACAACCCTGTCATTCAAGCAAAAAAAGTAGGCTTCGAGATACCTCTTGTCAAAATTACATTCCCTTCTCATTCATTGGATGATGGTGTGTACCATGTGACTGTTGGTTGGTTGTGGCTGCTAGAGCTTACCTGTCAGTATTTAAGGGCAAATGGAAGCTTGGAAGAAGGTCTCTAGTCAGGCAATCAAACACTGTTGGACCAAAGCAAGTTTTGTTTCGGCTGAAGAATCAAATGAAGCCATAGATGTTAACAAAGATTTGATCCTGGCTTCACTGCCAACTGGATCGACTAAAAAGAAATTCAAGAACTGGTTGTCCATAGATGATGGTGCTGTTGTTGCCCCAGAGATCATCACTGAAGAAAACAAACTAGACGTGATCATTCATGACATTCGGTAATCTGAGAAGGAATCCAAAGGAGATGAAGCTGGTGATTCCGATGTTGATGTTGATGAAAGAGTTCCAGAGTCTGCAACACCAGCTGAAATGAGACACTCTCTAATTTGGTTAGAAAGTGGCCTTGAAAGTTTTGATTTCAGTGACAGGAATCTTTTTAGAACTCTAAAGGAAAAAATCAATGCAGAGTTGCGAACAAAGTGTCCAGCAGAGCAAACAACACTCGACAAATTTTTCATTCAGTGACATTGTTTACAATGTTTTTATTCATGTATTTGCGTAGGTTTGTATTTTAATAAATACACATGTTTAATCAATTGACGAATTTTGTTCCTTCTGTTAAAAAAATCCCTCATTTAATAAATCCAAAATAGGCAGTCCCAAGATGGATTTATAAAGTGGGGTCTATTGTGTATACCTTTTATCGTTTCCTTGTTTCAGACATTAGACTGCAGCCATGCTGGGGCACAGCCTTGAAGAATTGACCCTAGTACTTACCATTTTAAGTCCAGTACTTATTCTGTATGTCCCTTTTGCCAAACTGCTAAGATGAGGGGATGTAAACACAAACACACACACACACATGATGGTCGTCTTATATTTTCCATCTACCAAGTCTACTCACAAGGCTTTGGTCAACCTGAGACTATTGTAGAAGATACATGCCTAAGGTGCGATGCAGTGGGACTGAACCTAGAACCATGTGGTTGAGAAGCAAACTTCTTACCACACAGCCACGCCTGCACAGCTATGCCTGCGCTTATGCAATAATACAGTTTGTAGCAAGTTGGTAGAAGAGAGAATCTGTAAATTGATGCAGAACAAATATCTCAAGGGACCACATTTGCAAATGATTACAGTTACAGTTTGCAAACCAATATCCATTGATATACAAAACCAGAAGCACACATGAATTACATCCACACACATTCCAAAATGTAAGATAAACAAACAAGCTTGTATTTTCAGTAAACTCATGTGTGTGTGAGTGTGTTTGTGTGTGTGTGTGTGTTTATGTATATACGTTTGTGTGTGTATCTTTTATCTTTTACTTGTTTCATTCGTTGGAGAGTGGCCATGCTGGGGCATTGCCTTGAAGGATAAATTCAAACAAATTGACCCCATCGTTTTGCTGAACCGTTAAGCTATGTTGACATAAACAAACCAGTTGTCAAGTGGGGGTGGGGGACAAACACATATACAAAGACATCAGACACACACATACACACACACTACTAAGTTACAATGAAATAAATAAACCAACACTGGTTGTCAAGCAGTGATGGGATGGGATAAATGCAGAAAGACACATAGATGTATATAGGTATCTATATGAGCTTCTTTCAGTTTCCACATACCAAATCCACTCACAAGCCTTTAGAAAGTGCCATGCAGTAGGACTGAACCTGGAACCATGTGATAAGGAAGCAAACTTCTTACCACACAGCCACGCCTGCACCTATAATACCAATTACATACTAGGGGTTTGTATAATAAAGAACCATTGAAATATTGGGGTTGATATAGTCAATTAGCTTCCCCCACCCCAAATTCCTGGTCTCTGCTCAGATTAAAATCTTTAGATTGAAGTGAAAGTATTCATTATTTCCACTCTTAATATTTAAAGAAAGAAAATTTTCAGGATACACTAAATTCCATTACAACTGGCATCAGATCAACCAGCCTCTTTAGAAGGAACCTGGGGTTATTATCTCCGGCAATAATGTTAACACATTACCAATCTTCTAAATTCTTCAACTGTCCACTCCATTAACCTTTATCGAAAGCAACAGAACCTGTTTAAAGAGAAACATGTTGTACATCGACAATCATCTCATAAATTCTTTGAACATTTCCCCGCAAGAGAAGCAGAACAACTTTAGCAAAACTACCAGGGAACTAACACTGCATGTGTAAATATGTGCTGTTGCCAACTGGAAATCTCTGAAGATTTTGAATCCAGAATGGAACGAGAAAGTTATTCCATTCTACTAGCACGACGACCATCAAAGGAATAGTATTTGTATCTGAGTTCAATTAAACTATAATTACCACAAGCAACAGAGCTCTTCCAATATTTTCACAAGTTTTAACGTTCAAATTGGTATTTGGATGATTGTTGACAGAGAGAACAGACGAAAAAACAATAATAATAATAATGATAATAATAATAATAATAAAAATAATAATCATAATAATAGTCGCAGGAGTGGCTGTGTACTAATTAGCTTGCATGCCAACCACATGGTTCCAGGTTCGGTCCCACTGCATGGCACCTTGAGCAAGTGCCTTCTACTATAGCCTCAGGCTGACCAAAGCCTTGTGAGTGGATTGGTAGAAGGAAACTGAAAGAAGCCTGTC
>NC_068997.1:2277606-2285362 GCF_001194135.2 Octopus bimaculoides
ATGGAATTATCCATACAATTTCAAAATAAGGTGATTAAAATCAAAATAAGCAACAAGGATATCCAAAGTTAATGTAGTACGATCGTTTCATGTGACTCCATTTAATTAAGCAATGTGAACATTACATCAAATATAAAATGTAGAGCAATCTTCAGCTGCACAAAGATATAGAAATTTAATGACATTACATTTCAACAGAAGGACATATTTTTATAACTACATTTAAACACTCCAAGTAGGAAGGAAGAATACAAAAAACCATTTTGACTTAGCCAGACCATACAGACTAGTAAATAATTCTAAGCAGATTTTTAACTGTCACTGATTGTATTTGTTTCTGGATCATCTTATCAGACCTATTGATTCAAAGCTTAAGAGGGCATTACTTTTAAGGGGTAAACAGTATGGACAGTAAACATGGATGATATAGTTATAACATTTCTTTGGGTTTGGTGACAAACGACTATAGGTGAGGGGTTTCTATACTAGCAGACCAGTTTATAACGGAGAGGGGGAAGTATTAACATAAGGCACCTAGGTCAAAAGTATATAAAATAAAGTTATATACTTCCTGGACCAGGCTGGGTGTTGTGCTCTTGAGCAAGACACTTTATTTCATGTTGCTTCAATTCACTCAGCTGCAGAACTGAGTTGCAACATCACTGGTTCCAATCTGTATTAGCTCTTGCCTTTCCTTTGGACAACATTGGTGGTGTGGAAAGGGGAGGCTGATATGTATGCGTGACTGCTGGTCTTCTATAAACAACCTTGACCCAATTTGTGCCTTGGAGGGTAACTTTCTAGGAGCAATCCAATGGTCATTCGTGACTGAATGGGGTCTTTATGTTTAAAAACATGTATATGTGTGTGTACCCTGACCATGCTGGAGCACCATAGACATTGTCTGTTGTTGTCCAACTAAATTACACTTCCTTTCACACCAAAATATTTATTCATGTTGAGAATATTAAAAGACTCAGATGATATAACAGGGTGGGAGCAGAGTGAGAGCAGGGTGGGTCCAGACACAAATACCAAAGAAATCAAAGAAACACAATCCACATAATGTTATTAATATTAGTAGAAATTCTATCAAAATGGTAACAAAAGAGGGAAACTATTCTCCTGCCTCTTGTATCAAAGCAGAAATATGTTTGATCGTATGGTGTCGGTGATAAGACAGAATATGACCCTATCATTATAGTAGAGGTCAGCAAACAGTTCCTGCTATTCTGCTATGTGTACAAGTACACACAATCTTTCTGTGTGTCTGTCCATCTTTGTGACTCTGTTTCTCTCTCTAATTTCTTATTTTGGTGTCTAGTGGACACAAAAATATTTAAATATACATTACCAATTTTATGTGTACAATTCATAAGATATCTATGTATACATACACACATACATAAGTTACACACAAACTTTCAGCTTTCATCTCACATTTCTATATCAAGCGATGAAGTAGTTTTTGAATGAGAGGTCAACTAGAATTTCAGCCACAACATCTACAATTATTGTGACAAAGCAGCCTGCCTCGTAGAAGTTTCTATTGCTAATTTTCAAAGGGTATAAATCTAACATGGGTGTATGAAGATTGTAGGGAGACCAGATACCAAAATCCCATCTCGGCCTCACACATGGGGCTCAACAGATCACATCAGTAGGTTCAGCACTATTTTGGTAAAGAGAGTTGCCAAAATAGCATAGAATCAAGCACCAGACTGTATTAGAAACTGCAGTATGGATGTACTATAAAGTTAAGTCCTGGACATTTGTCTTGTGGAGCAGTGAAGCTGTGGAGAGTTGTAACTTTGGACAGAGGCCTGTTGCAGATATTGTGATCTGGAGCCAGCTGAACATGAACCATATATTTATTCTTTTACTTATTTCAGTTAGGACTATTTCTTTTAGAAATCAAGTTCTTATTTCCTCATTTGTTTTACCACTAACAACAACAACAATAATTCTTTTTACTATAAGCACAAGGCACAACGACCCCAGTGCTCCACTGGTACTTATTTTATCGACTCCAAAATGATGAAAGGAGAAGTCGACTCAGCGGTTTTGAACTCAGAATGTAAAGACAGACAAAACGCCATTAAGCATTTTGCCTGGCCTGCTAACAATTCTGCCACCTTATTACCTTAATAATAATAATAATAATAATAATAATAATAATAATAAATGATAATAATAATAATAATAAAGAATTTCAAGTTTTGGCACAGGGCCAGCAAATTCTGTGGAGGAGATAAGCTGATTACATAGACCCCAATGTTCATTTTATCGCCCCCGAAAGGATGAAAGGCAAGGCAAAGTTGACCCTGGTGGAATTTGAGCTCAGAACCTAAAAGACAGATGAAATACCGCATGTTACAATTCTGCCAGCTCAATAATGATAATAATAATAATAATGGAATCATTGCATACAGTGCTCAGCTACCCTACAACCTAAGTTACAGAGCACAAAGGAAAAACAATCAGCACTAGTTGTTAAGCATTGGTTGTAAACATGAACACACATATACATGACAGGCTTTCGTACAATTACCATCTACCAAATTCCACTTACAGGATGTAGGTCAACCCAAAGCTATACTAAGAAACATTTGCCCTAGACACCAAGCAGGGAGATTGAATTTGAAACTATGAGGTTTAGAGACCAATATCTTAATCACATAACCATTCCTGCACCTATTACACACGCACACAGACGCACATTGCAATGTAAGAGCTGTAAGGTAGGTTGATTTCAAATTTTGGCACAAGGCCAGCAATTTCGAGGAAAGGTGTATGTTAATTATGTCAACCTCAGCACTCACCTAGTACTTATTTTATCAGCCCTGAAAGAATGAAAGGCAAAGCTATCTTTGGTGGAGTTTGAACTCAGAATGTGAAGATGGACAAAATGCTGATAAGCATTTCACCCAACATGCTAACAATTCTGCCAGCTCACTGCCCCACAGTTGTAAAGTATATTGTTGTATATTTTACACAATACAAACATTATTTCATGTAGAACTCAGTACATTGATTAGGACGTATAGATGTATTTATGATATGAAAAGTTGGTTGTCCATTCTGATTTTTGCTTAATCCTTGAGCATTC
This sequence comes from Octopus bimaculoides, assembly GCF_001194135.2. Classification (NCBI taxonomy): domain Eukaryota; kingdom Metazoa; phylum Mollusca; class Cephalopoda; order Octopoda; family Octopodidae; genus Octopus; species Octopus bimaculoides. The sequence goes on from NC_068997.1 coordinate 2,280,716, forward strand.
AGATTAATTTATCAAATGTAATGCTTATTCATCCACATTTTTAAAAATTAATCATGTATTATCTTGTAGCTTTGAGATTTCAAAGATGTGATTGTTTGTTTTAAAAATATTATTGTAGGGTAGGTGTGAGAGGTTGGATCTGATCTCTTTGAACATAAAATAAGTAGAACAATTGGACCAGAAAAGGGTTAAGGCTTAGCTGTTCATATAAAACAGTTGAGATTTTTAATGTAAACAATTTTTATTATAAATGAGTCAGAGTTCATAATTAACATTTAGAGAAAGAAAAAGAACAGGGCTTCACATTTAAGGTACTTTAAACCATGTAAACGTTACTTACTGAGAAATAATGTTAGTTAACGAAAGAGCTATCTCTCTGTTACCAGTTCCTACCTGTTAATCCTTTAGCACTTGGATTACACTGCTGCATATAATGTTTATTTATTCACATTGTTTTGAATTAATGATGCATTATCTCATATCTTCAAGAGGTCAATGATATTGACTGTTTTTAGAATGACATTGTAGGATAGGAGTAAGAGACTGGATCTGGCTACTTTGAATTTAAAACAGCAAGAATATTTGGGTGTGACATGGTTGGATTCAATGCTAAAAGGTTAAATGATTATCTGCTATTTAATTCACAGATCATTCTCCACAGGTATGTTTCAAAGGTAATTCCTCTGGTCTCTTAGTGCTAACAGGCTAGGTGATGATGTTAATGTAAAATAATGTAGCTAATTATGTCATTATCATTTGATATTTATCAATAATAATGAAGTCAAAAGATATAAGCTATATATAAATTAACAGTAAAGTTTATTTAATATTTTATAACGAGAAAATTGAGACAGATATTGGGCGATGCAGAGGGTGGGAAGTGTCTCCTGAATTGAGCTTATTTTTCTGTCTCTGCTTATAATACACACACATTCACACACTGACAATGTACACTCACATGCTATGTGTGTATGTAGAAAGACTCTCCAACACGAATATGCCTCTGCATGAACATGTGCTCATAGAAAGGAAACTGTTACCATATGTAAGTATATATGTCTATTGAGAGAGATGAGGATGTACCAACACACACACACACACACATATATAATCCATACAAAGATGTGTAAAGCCAATGCATATACTGCAACAACAACAACTGCACAGGTTGATGATAAAAGGAAGCCAGTAAAAGCAAGGACAACGTTCTGATGAAACGACAACAACAACTATGAAGAGGTGTTTATATTGATTAAAGTAAACAAACCTGGAGCAGATTGTCATCGCATTATGCAAACTATACGGATGACATGTAAATATAAACATCACTGCAACTGGTTCTGCAGATTGTATGCACATGTGCATCTCTCTATATACATATGTAGGCGTGTGTGTGTGTTTAGACATGTATTTCTTCAAGAAATACAAATATCGAAGAAAGGAAAAGTCAGTAATGCTGGCAGAGAGCTTCTTCAAATGCAGTCTCTGAATGCAAGACTTCCACTCCCATGTGGGCTTGTGCACCGACAGCAGACACTGCACCGCCATCAACAGCTGACACAAAATTCTCCAGGCACAGATCCATGGTCTTTCGAGACCGACAGACGCCTACCTATCTATATGTATATACGTGTATGTGTGTGTGTGTGTGTGTGAGAGTATATACATTCATGTGTCTATACTTGCATGTTTGTGCTTGTACATACACACACACACATGTCTGGTGATGTGTGAGCACCTGGTGCACATCAGCATGAACATATATATGTGTGCGTGCAAATGCAGGTGTATATATATATATATGTGTGTGTGTGTGTGTATATATATACATATACATAAAAATATATATATATATACACCTGCATTTGCACACACACATATATATTATAGTCTATAAAGCTCAATTTAATTTTAATTTTTTATAAATTGATTTTAATTGAGATTTTACCTGTAATTTTGAATTTTGTCCCTAATATTATTATACATATACATATATATATACATATACATATATATACATATACATATACACTTGTGCATACATGGGTATATTCATGTGTGGGTGCACACATGCATATGGCAAGTGAACAGGTTGATGACCAATGTACCAGTCGGGTCATGGGATGGTACTGTTGGCTCCTAAAACGCTTTATTGTACCATTTTATATTGCCTGCTGCTATCTCTATGCTCTCCCTCCCCTCCTTAGACGGTCAAGTAAAACCAGCCATAATTCCCTTACTGACACCTGTCCAACCTGCAATTATGCTGGTTAGCTAACCTACCAACTTACCTCCTCCACCCCACCCCCCTCTGACATGTGCATCCAGTGTGCATGGATTTATTTGCTACTTGTCTCTTGTTTATCAATTGTCTGATATGTTTGCTCCTACAGGTTGCATCTGTAATGTGACGAAATGCATTGCTGAATACTGAAACATATGTAACAACTGGAATAAGTGATTACCAAGTTATACCCATGTGTTTTCCTTTCATATCTATATAGGTTTCATCTTTTATCTTTTACTTGTTACAGTCATTAGACTGTGGCCACGCTGGGGCACTACCTTGGAGAATTTTAGTCGAATGAATCCACCCCAGTACTAATTTTTTTTTAAGTACTGGTTCTTATTCTATCAGTCCCTTTTTCCAAACCACTATGTTATAGGGATGTAAGCACACCATCATCGGTTGTCAAGTGATGGTAGGGGACAAGCACAAAGACACACACACATACACAAGCACACGGCAAGCTTCTTTCAATTTCTTATTTCTTTACTGCCTACAAGGGGCTACACACAGAGGGGACACACAAGGACAGACAAAGGGATTAAGTCGATTATATCGACCCCAGTGTGTAACTGGTACTTATTTAATCGACCCCGAAAGGATGAAAGGCAAAGTCGACCTTGGCGGAATTTGAACTCAGAACGTAGCGGCAGACGAAATATCGCTAAGCATTTCGCCCGACGTGCTAACCACTCTGCCAGCTCACGGCCTTCTTTCAATTTCTTTCAATTTCTGTCTACTAAATCCACTCACAAGGCTTTGGTTGGCCCAAGGCTATAGAAGACACTTGCCCAAGGTGTCATTCAGTGGGACTGAACCTGGGACCATGAGGTTGGGAAGCAAGTATGAGAGTAAAGAAATGGGTTGGAAAATCCATAAGAATTCAAAGGGCCAGAAGGCTATATCTTCCTTCAATGATTCATATTTTAGCATTGTTTCTATGGCTGAATGCCTTTCCTAATACCAAGCACTTTGCCGAATGTACTGGGGGCATTTTTCATGGCACCAGCACTATAGCATTTACTTTGCCATCAGCACAGCTAAAGAGTCCACTGTCTACTGTAGTTGTGCACAGGCATTATTGGAATCATTTGCCAACCATTTGCAAAGTGTTAAAAACAAACAAAAAACAAATGTATCACAGGTCGTTCTCAAGCCATACAAAGGCAGAATTATGTGGTGTATATATTCCCCGCTCCCACCGGACAGGGACAGTTTTTGTAGAACCAGCACTTCCAGTGTCACTTGGTCGTTTGCAGAATGAAGGAGAGCACCTGTGATGGATGGGACAGACTAACTCTGAGAGGATCTTAATGGAGAAAATAACAGAAGGAGTAGTGTTGGGGTGGGAATAATGAAGACAGATGGGGGGAGGGGGTGGAAGAGTAAATGCCAGGGAATTGTGTGAAGAAGAGGGGGGAAGAGACAGGGTGATAAAGGCAATGACTCAGGTTGAGTAGGTGGGTCCAATGTTGGGTGGGATCAGTCTTTCTGATGTGCCAGCATGGGTAGGTTGGACTGTTATTATTGAAGCTAAACAGGTTTATTGCTGAGAAAGGGTAGGGGCACTGCTAGTGAAGGGGGGTAACAGGAGAGAAATTGAGCATCAGAGAGTTAGTGAGAGAGAATTAGAGAGAGAGAGAGAGCAAGATTAAAATTTAAAATACACTCTGGAATTGTCAAAAACAAGCGTTAAAATAAATAAAATAATGATGAATAATACACACATACATGATGAACAGCATGAATAATAATTACAATAATATCAAATGTTTTGGTACATAACTTTTGGCCCATGCTGTATATACATACATACACACACACATACACATATAATGCACCAACTGCACACATGCACACGGACGAAGGTAGTAACCTGTAAATATACACACCCACTGGTGCAACAATCTCTGTATACACACACAGGCACACATATAGCTTAGCATATTCATACCCAATCAGCTACATAAATTCTGTATGCACATTCACACTGATGCACTTGGCTATGCATTTATACATACATCAATGCACCAAGTTCTGTACATACTCAGTGCACCAAACACAGTATACATACCAGGTTGAGGAAAAAGTTTGTGTGCTGGGTTAACATAATGATCTTCTATGCAAGAATTTATTCAAAAACAACAACAACTATTCTTCAAAACACAGCACGCACATACATATATATGTACACACACACACACACACACACACACATATATATACACATATATATACGTAAATATATATGCGTGAATATACACTAAAATTAGTGCAGCTAGCGCTAAATATGCACATACTACAATCAATGCACCTAACTCACACAACTCTTTCTCTCCCCCCTGTGAGTAATATATAGA
>NC_068997.1:2285475-2287660 GCF_001194135.2 Octopus bimaculoides
ATATATATATATATATATATATATACATATATGTTTGTATATGTATATATATATATAGATATATATATATATATGTTTGTATATGTATATGTATATGTATACACACATACACAGACAATATCTATTGCTTTCTATATACGTACATATACACAAACACCCATGAACTCCCTGCCCCTTCTCTCAATATGCATGTGTGTGTACATATATATGTAAACATATATATATATATATATATATAAATGTGCATATGTAGAATTCATGCAGAGTGCATCTAATTGCACATAAACACAATTAGATATATCAATAAGCATTGTGCTGCACACATGCATTAGTGCAGCTAGCTCTGAATATAAACATATAGATATGAAAGAGCTCCAAGTGGTGTGTGTAAACACACACATACACACATATATATGCAATAGTAAATCTCATTCTTAAAATATGCATATACAAACACATACCAGGCACAATTTAAAAGGCAGCTGCACACATGCAAACGCACACAGATGTGCCACTAGGCAATTTATGTGCAAACATACTGACGTGAAACTAGACATCTGCACACAAAATTGGAAATTTCTGAAGATAAAAAGAAAATTGTAAGAGTTCACAGCAATGCACCTTGCAGTAAATGTGCAAACAGGTACATAAATGCACACAACGCCACTGCACCTGTGGCTGCCTCTACTGCACAGACACACACACACAGAAGCAAACATACATATACAGACACATGCACACGCACAAATATATTAACTTGGCTGCACATTTGTGCACTTAGCTGTGTATATACACACCTTTAAGCACACAGCAATATACACATGCAATTACATGGGCATAGAAATCTACATACATAATAGACCCTAGAAATTATGTGTGCGTATGTGTGTGTGTGTGTGTGTGCAGGAGAGACCGTCGCAGGTGCAGTGGCACACACACACGTATATATGTATGTATGTATGCATGTATATATGTGTATATACATACAGGTGGAGTGGTATATATATATATGTATATGTGTGCATATATTTTAGATATGTATGTATATGTGTGCATGTATATATATATATGTATGTGCATATATGTGTGTGTATATATATATATATATATATATATATATATATATATATATATATATATATATATATATGTGTGTGTGTGTGTGTTCCGAGCTCTGAATATAAACACATACATGAGTGCTTCAAGTGGTGTGTATAAACGCACATACAAACATATGTGTGAATGTACGTGTGTGTGTATGTTGTGTGTGCGTGCGTGTGTGTGTGTGTGTGTGTGCATGCTGGGGTCTATTTGTTCAGCTAAACCTTTCAAGGCAGTGCTCCAGCATGGCTGTAGTCCAAGTAAAAGATAAAAGACCTATGTATGTGCCGTCATCATTATCCCTTAATAGTCAGTTTCCAGGTTTGCATGCACCCCACCTCCCCACTATACATATATATATATGCCATTGCCTAGAAAGAAGCGTGACGTGCCTTTGATCCTTCTCACCCATGCTGGTGTCACAAGAAAATAGTAAAGCCTGCACAGAGTCCATCTATATACATATATATATATATATATATATATAAACAAAGGGTTCATCTAGAGAGTAGGAACGTAGCTTTCAGTTTAGTCTTGTGAATAGCACAACTATTCTAGCCATCAAACCATCATAAAACACTCTCTCAGTAATCTCATTAGTGGGGTTGGTGTGAGGAAGGACATCCAGCCATAGAAGCTGTATCAAAACAGAACACATGAGATGTAGTCTTCCAAGCAACATAGGAAAGTTGCTACTCTGAGTGGGTGTGTCCTACTTCTAGCTAGCAGTAAAAGCAGATCTAAAACGATATTGATGGTGGCTTGCATAGGAATAAGAGTGAGTTCGTGTGTGTGTGTGTGTAGGGTGGCCCAAAAGTAGGTTTACAGTTATTCAACTATCTCTTTCGCATTCATATATTAACAGTTTAGATCTTAATTATATTAAAAAAAAAATACGAAACCATTATTCTATGCTAATTTAGATGATTGTAAGATAGAAATTTAAATGTAATAAAATGTTTTAGCGGAAATTTAAAGTGCCTACGTGATAACTGTAAACCTACTTTTGGGCCACCCTGTATATATATACATACATATATATATGTATATATATATATATTCATACATACACACATATACATAT
>NC_068997.1:2287836-2289632 GCF_001194135.2 Octopus bimaculoides
TCATCATCATCATCATCATCGTTTAACGTCCGCTTTCCATGCTAGCATGGGTTGGACGATTTGACTGAGGACTGGTGAACCAGATGGCTACACCAGGCTCCAATCTGATTTGGCAGAGTTTCTACAGCTGGATGCCCTTCCTAACACCAACCACTCCGAGAGCTTAGTGGGTGCTTTTATGTGCCACCAGCACATACGTATATATATATATATATATATATATACACACACACACTCATATATATACATATATATATATATATTCTTTTATTCTTTTAGTTGTTTGAGTCATTTGACTGTGGCCATGCTGGAACACCACCTTTTAGTTGAGAAAACCGACCCCGGGACTTATTCTTTGTAAGCCTAGTACTTATTCTATCAGTATCTTTTTGCCGAACTGCTAAGTTACAGAGAAGTAAATGCACCAGCATTGCATGTCAAGCGATGTTGAGGGGAAAAACACAGACACACACACATATATATATATACGACAGGCTTCTTTCAGTTTCCGTCTACCAAATCCACTCACAAGGCTTTGTTGGCCTGAGGCTATAGTAGAAGATACTTATATGTGTGTGCGTGTGTGTGTGTGCGTGTCCGTGTATATTTATATATCTTTTATCGTCTACTTGTTTCAGTCATGAGTCTGTGGCCATGCTGGGGCATTGTTTTGAAGGAATTTTAGCTAAATGTATTGGCCCCAGGACTGGTTTTTCCTTTCTTTTGTAAGCCTGGTACTTATTCTATTATTCTATTTTGCTGAACCACAAGGTTATGAGCACATAAACACACTGACACTGGTTTTCAAGTGGTGGTGGTGGTGGTGGTGGTGGTCGGTAAAAACATAGATGCAAAGACACATAAACACAAATATATATATATATATATAATGATAATAATAGTAATCCTTTTTACTATAAGCACTAGGCCTGAAATTTCTTTTGGTGAGGTGGGGGTACAGTTGATTAGACCGACCCCGGTATGAAACTAGTACTTAATTTATTGACCCCGAAAAGACGAAAGCAAAGTCGACCTCAACGGAATGTGAACTCAGAATGCAAAGACGAACAAAATGCCGCTAAGCATTTCAGCCAGCTTGCCGTCATGGTGATAATAATAATAATGATAATAATAATAATAATGATAATAATATTAATAATGATAATAATAGATAAAGGAAAAGGAAAATAGATTTAGCACCAGTGCTAAATCTATTTTCTGTTTCCTTTATCAATTATTGTCTCAACTAACACTGCAGAATTCCTGATGTAGACCCAGCAGAAATATATCCCAACCTCGGTTGACACCAAGTAACCCAAACTGTGAACATGTTTTACTCAACATACCAATTGACATATCCCCATTAATCATTCAAAATCACACATATATATATATATACTCTTCTACTCTAAGCAAAATTTTTGGGGAGGAGGCCAGTCAATTAGACCAACCCCAGTACACAACTGGTTCTTAATTTATCGACTCCGAAAAGATGAAAGATAAAGATCACCTCGGCAGAATTTGAACTCAGAACATCAAGAAAGAGACAAAATACTGCTAAGCATTTCATCTGGCTTGCTAACGTTTCTGCCAGCTTGTCCCCTTTATATAAATATATATATGTATGTATTTATAGATCTATACCAAAATTTGGAAAAAAATATTGTATCTGTTATCAACGTAGCAAAATTCTCACATGTGAGTTTTTGTATGTATATCAATTTAAATAAGAGCTAAAAGATGATCCATTGTAAAGACTTTCATCTTTTAGCTCTTATTTAAATTGATATATATAT
>NC_068997.1:2290053-2292928 GCF_001194135.2 Octopus bimaculoides
TATATATATCATCATCACTCTCGGAGTGGTTGGCATTAGGAAGGGCATCCAGCTGTAGAAACTCTGCCAAATCAGACTGGAGCCTGGTGTTGCCATCCGGTTTCACCAGTCCTCAGTCAAATCGTCCAACCCATGCTAGCATGGAAAGCGGACGTTAAACGATGATGATGATGATGATGATCATCATCATCATCATCGTTTAACATCCGCTTTCCATGCTAGCATGGGTGGATGATTTGATTGAGGACTGTTGAGGCAAGTAAAATCAAAATCGAATCAAATTCGATGACTGACACCAGTGCCAGTAGAGTGCTAAGAGCACCGTCCAAGCATGATCGTTGCCAGACCAGCTGACTGGCTTCCGTGCCGGTGGCCCTTAAGAAGCACCATTCGAGCAAGGTCGTTATAAGTGTCACCTTACTGGCACTTATACTGGTGGCACATGAAAAAAACATTCGAGCGAGGTCGTTGCCAGTGCCGATGGACAGGCTCCTGTGCAGGTAGCACGTAAAATACACCATTTTGAGCATGGCTGTTGCCAGTACTGCCTGACTGGCCCTCATGCCAGTGGCACGTAAAAGCACCCACTACACTCTCAGAGTGGTTGGCATTAGGAAGGGCATCCAGCTGTAGAAACTCTGCCAAATCAGATTGGAGCCTGGTGTAGCCATCTGGTTCGCCAGTCCTCAGCTGTAGAAAATCTGCCTCAATAAACTACAGCTGATCCATGTAAGCATGGAACAGTAATTAAAATAATAATGATGATGAGAATGATGATATATAATAGAGAGTAGTTGCCATATTTCATTCCAGATCAGCTATCTCTGATGATCACAAGGTGACATAATTATATTGTTACCGAACATCCCGTTTAATCCCGAGCACAAAACAGATTGGTAAGGTTGGCCATAATGGATATTGTACACTTTCAATAATATACCCACTCTATTGACAGATATACGAGCGCATTTTTTTCCTGACTTATGGACTTTTAGACCACACACACACACATATATTCATAAATATATACACACACCTGCTATATATTAAGTGATCCACACCAAGCAGTGAGACACTGTGCTAAAACAGAGCCTTCCAACCATGCCATTATGGAGAGCAAACATGACAGAATTAGTGGTGATGATGATGATGATGAAAATGACAATGGTGATGGTGATGATGATGATGATGATGATAAACAATAAACTACTTTTGATTCTTCCCCGCCCCTTTTATTAAATTTTTGTAGTAGTTTTTATTGATTCTTTTTTCATAAACTTTACTTTGCGGTTGTTGATTTTCTAGTCAGTGTTGTTGTTATTGTTATTGCTGTTATTGTTTTCACTGGTGGTGTTGTTGTTGTTGTTGTTGTTACCTTGACATTCTGCTGCTGTTACGTTGTAGAAAGGTGAGACTATGGCATATAGCATTGATCGGCAACACACAGGAGGCTGTAGTATCTATGCGTGTGATGCACGTGTGTTTGTGATCATATGTATACACAAGTGTGTGTATATATGTTTGTGCAATCGTGTCATTGTGTATGTGAGTAAGTATATGTGTTAGTGTGTATTTGTGCGAGGGAGACTGTAATGTGTGTGATTGTGTATGTGCCTTCACGTCATTGTATAGATGTTACGTTTGAGTCAATGAATAAGTGTGTGTGTGCGTGTGATTACCAATTTGCCAGTTTCTGTGTTCAACACTGGAATAAAGTTCTCCAATATACCTGCTGACACCATGGTGATGATGATGATGAGGAAACTGCGAGTACCATCACCTACTACTACTACTACTACTACTACTACTACTACCACCACCACTCCATCCCTACAGCACTCCTTCACCACCCCATCACATAAATCCATATTCCATAGATGGTAATGTCTTAAAGAAATACTTGATCGGCGATAAACATTTTCAGAGAGAGAGAGAGGGGGAGGGAAGGGACAGAAGAACGAGGAAGAGGTAAATGAACAGAAGTGGGGTGAGGGTGAGAGAAAGAGGGAGAGAGTGAGCGATTATATTAATTAAAAGGAAATAATCCATTGTTACAGAGAAACATTGTAGAATTTGGAATATTGTTGGGTCCTAACATTTGAAAGCCTCGGCATTGCATTGGTGTTTAAGCAACACCTCGCCCCACCCTCGCCAACCCACTTCATCTTCCCACATTGGAGTGGGTGGGGGTGGGGACCCTCACCCTTCACTGTCCACCCTCACACTTCCACCATCCCAAAACCACACTTGCCCATCCCACACTTATGACTACACCACTCCCCCTCTTCTGCTCTTACCTCCCTCTTTGTCATCCATCCTCAAGTTCCAACCATCTCTGCCACTCCCCCTACCTCCTCCAACTCACACTCTGCTCACCCAAACGGTAGCAGTTGCCCTCGACAACCCCCGCCCCACCCCTAGTAACTGCTGTAATAATCACTCCATCAAGTGGAAGTCGTTAATATGTCAAATTCACACAAATCTTTCCATAATTGATTTCACATCATTTAAAACAATGTTCCTCCATATTTGTCCCGCATCTCCGGCAGTCAATGATTTACGGGGAACTGCAGTGTGTATGTGTGTGCATATGTGCTCACATGTGTGTGTGTATTATATCATGTATGTGCATAATATTTATGTGTGTATGATAATGCATAACTATCTTTCTCTATACACACATATATATATACACATATATACACATAGATATATACATATACATACATATATACATACATACAAACATATACATACATATATACATACATACAAACATATATACATATACATACATATATACATACATACAAGCATATATACATATACATACATATATACATACATATGTGCAGACATATATATACATACACAT